>NW_027507903.1:4258162-4270662 GCF_037356315.1 Lithobates pipiens
TCCTTTTGTCTTCTTATTTTCAGGCTAAAGAGATGCCAAGGGAAGACAAGACAGGCCGCAAAAAGTGCCCTAATTGTGGGAATAGGTTGTCCTCGGGCTCTAACAAAGCCCTATGCAAGCAATGCATTGCAAGCTTGCTTAAATCTGAGGCAGATTCCCCTTTAGCAAAGTTTTTGGGCTCCTTTAAAGAGGAAATGGCGTCGACCTTTAAGTCCCTCCGGGAGTTAATCACTGACGTGGGATCAGCTGCAGCTGCCTCCACGAGTAAAACAACTATAATCTCATCCTCACCATGCCTTACAACACCCAGCTCAGGGGAGCCCCGTATGGTCAGGGAGCCTAGCCCCACGTTGATTAGTCCCGAATCCTCTGACACTGACTCCGGTCAGGAAGAGGATCAAGCAGCATCTAAAGCCTCAAAATATAGATTATCTCTCGAGGAAGTAGATGAGCTAATGGGGGCTATCTATGATACGCTGGAAATTGAGGAGGAAGAAACTCAGTTATCCAGACATGATCAAATGTATGAGGCTCTGGGGAAAAAGAAAGCTAGGGTTTTCCCTATACATAAGGTGCTTTCTGACCTTGTCCTTAAGGAGTGGTCTGAACCAGACAAGAAGGTTTTCTTTCCTAAATCCCTTAAGAGAAGGTTCCCTTTTGATGAGAGCCCAGAGGCGGTCTGGAATAAAAATCCAAAACTAGACGCCCCTCTGTCCAAAATCTCAAAGCAGGCTGATCTGGCCTTTGAGGATATGGGCCACCTGAAAGATCCCATGGACAGGAGAACAGACATTGTCTTAAAGAGGGCCTGGGATGCCTCTATGGCAGGCTTAAAACCAGCTCTAGCCACTTCCTGTGTAGCTAGAAACCTGGAGTTCTGGTTATCGCAACTACAAGAACACTTAAAGGCAGGCACTCCTAGGGGGGAGCTTTTGAAATCCTTCCCTATGCTTTTTAAGGCCACCAGTTTCATCTCTGACGCCTCCACGGACTCCGTTAAATTTACGGCTAAATCTGCAGCACTTTCAGTGGCAGCAAGGAGGTCAGTATGGATGAAAACCTGGGGGGGAGACACGGCGTCTAAAACCCGCCTGTGCAGCGTCCCTTTTACAGGAGACTTAGTCTTCGGGCCTGAATTAGACTCCGCCTTAGAAAGGACGGCGGACAAAAAGAAAACCTTTCCCGCAAAAAAGAAAAATTTTCAAAGAAAAATTTTTCGTCCCTTTAAGGAACCCTCTAAATCAGAGAAGAGTTCAACCCCCAAAAAGCATTGGTCGGAAAGGGAAAGAAAAAGGGGGCATACTGTTTAGCCGCCCCAATCAGGATCCCAAACCCCAGTGACGTCAGGGTTCCTGTGGGAGGAAGATTAAGCAAATTTCTTCCTCAATGGGAAGAGACAACCTCGAACGAGTTTGTCTTAAATATAATAAAAAGGGGTCATGCGCTGGAATTTCACAGCAACCCTCCTTCCAAGTTTCTGGTGACAAAGCTTCCAAGTCACTCAGAAAAGGCCAGGGCCTTACCTTTACTAATAGGGGAAATGGTAGATCAAGAAGTATTGACACCAGTCCCTATTCAGGAACAAGGGGACGGTTTTTACTCGCACATCTTTGTGGTAAGAAAACCGTCAGGGAGATTCAGACTAATTATGAACTTCCGTCCACTGAATCGCTCCATCCGTTACAAGAGATTTCGGATGGAGTCCATTTATTCCATAAAGAATCTCCTGCAGAAAGAGACATTTATGGCAACCCTGGACCTAAGGGATGCTTATCTGCACATTCCAATAAGGGAGGAATGCCAGAAATTTCTTCGAATGGCAGTGCAGATAGACACAAAGGTTTACCACTTTCAGTGCAGAGCACTTCCCTTCGGTCTATCATCCTCTCCGAGAATCTTTACCAAGGTTCTCGGAGAGGCTTTAGTTCCTCTGAGGCTTCAATCAGTCTCAATTATCCCCTACCTAGACGATCTGCTCCTAACAGCCCACTCAGAGAGTCGTCTTTCTCAGGACCTAGAATTGACTCAACTCAGTCTGAGTCGATTAGGGTGGATTGTCAGTCAGGAGAAATCCAAGACAACCCCAACACAGGAGATCCTGTATCTGGGGTACTGGATCAAGTCTGTAGATCAGAAAATTATACTGCCGGAAGAAAAGATTTTGAATCTGTGGCAGAGAATATCTTTTCTTCAATGCAGCCCCAAGTGTACGGTGAGGGAAGTAATGTCGGTCTTAGGTCTTATGACGGCAGCCATTCCAGCCGTACAATGGGCCAGGTTCCATCAAAGAGAACTTCAGGGTTTTCTGTTAGAACAATTAAAAGGCAGAGATCTGGAGGAGGAGGTATCGATCCCCTCAAGGGTAAAACGCTCCCTCTGGTGGTGGAAGGACAGGGAGAACCTAAACAAAGGGGTTCATTGGGTCCTTCCTATCACTTCAACACTAACAACGGATGCGAGCAGTTGGGGCTGGGGAGCCCACCTAGGCTCAAGCTGGGTCCAGGACAAGTGGACCCCGGAGGAGAAATGTTTCTCTTCCAATTGGAAAGAACTAACAGCAATCCTGAGAGCTGTTCTAGCTTTCCACCCCGCAATACAGGGTCACCATCTACAAGTCCGTTCAGACAATACGACGGCTGTAGCATACATAAACAAACAAGGAGGAACCAGAAGTCCTCGTTTGATGGTGGTAGCCAGACGCATTCTCCAGTGGGCAGAAGCCAATCTGGAATCCATTTCTGCAGTTCACCTGAAAGGGGAGCTGAACAACAAGGCGGACTTCTTGAGTCGACAAAAGATTTCGAACCAAGAATGGTCCTTACACCCAGAGGCATTCAATCTCATAACAGCTCACTGGGGAGAACCAGAGGTAGACCTTTTTGCGAGCAAGAAAAATGCAAAGGTTCCCAATTTTTTCTCGCTAAACCCAGGAGATCAACCCCTGGCGGTAGATGCCTTGCAAACTCCATGGACTTTCAGTCTGGCGTATGCATTTCCCCCTCTTCATCTCATTCCGAGGGTCCTAGCAAGATTCCTCAAGGAGAAAACCTGTTTGATTCTAGTAGCACCTTTTTGGCCCAGGAGACCGTGGTTCACAACGTTGCTACAATTGACAGACTGTCCGCCTCTAAGACTTCCCTACAGACAGGACCTCCTGTCGCAGGGACCTCTTTACCATCCGCAGGTCGCCACACTGAAGCTGTCAGCGTGGTTACTGAGGAGGAAATCTTAAGGAGTAAGGGCCTGTCAGACGAGGTAATTGCGACCTTACTACAGAGTCGCAAACCAGTCACGAGAGCTATTTACAAAAAAGTCTGGAAAAAATTCAATAGCTGGCTGAATAGCCGGGACATAAATACGGCTAATATTCTACAGTTTTTACAGGAAGGTGTAAACAAGGGTTTAACCCTAAGTACTATTAAAGTACAGATAGCTGCCTTAAGTGTATACCTAGATGAACGCTTACAGGAAAATCCTTTTGTCGCTAGATTCTGTAAGGCAGTCGCTAGACGCAAGCCAGTCAGAATCACAAAAGTCCCATCCTGGGATTTAGCAGTTGTGCTAAAGGCTTTCTTGGGGTCACCCTTTGAGCCTATCTCAGAGGCCTCCCTAAGGCTTATTACCTTTAAGACAGTTCTCCTGGTGGCAATCACTTCAGCCCGTAGGGTCAGTGAAATCCAAGCACTTTCCATCAGGGAACCATTCCTACAGATCCTAGAAGACAGAGTCATTCTAAAGACAGACCCTGGGTTCTTACCAAAGGTAGCATCTAGCTTCCATAGGTCCCAAGATATTGTCCTCCCTTCATTTTGTCAAAATGCAGCAAATGAGAAAGAGGAACGTTTTCATTTATTGGATGTGAGGAGGTGTATTCTAGAATATCTTAAAATAACAAATCCATTCAGAATCTCAGACTCCCTTTTTGTCCTTTTTTCCGGACAGCGTAGGGGACAGAAAGCTTCAAAAGTAACCATAGCTAGATGGATTAGGCTAGCTATAGCAGAGGGGTATAAGGCCTTGAATAGAGATCCTCCTGAGGGTGTTAAAGCTCACTCCACAAGAGCGTTGTCTGCATCCTGGGCAGAAAGAGCTGGTGCCACCCCGGAGCAGGTATGTAAAGCAGCCACATGGTCAAGCTTTTCCACCTTTACAAGGCATTACCGACTGGACTTAATGTCTAGTCAGGATCAGGCCTTTGGGAGGAAAGTCCTCCAGGCCGTGGTCCCCCCCTAATCTGGTAAGTACTTGGGGATCCTCTCAAGGGCTGTCCTGGAAGAACACTTGGGAAAACTGGAGTTAGTACTTACCGGTAACTCCTTTTCCGGTGGTCTTCCAGGACAGCACGATCCCACCCTTTATTTGATTATAGTGATGTACTAATGTTATTACCTGTTATGGTTTATATGTTTTTCAGTTCCATCCTTCGGTTCTTGGTGAATGACTGACCAGGGACCTGAGGGACCGCCTTTTGAACTGTGGCAATGTGTTTCCTGTGTCGATGGGAGGAGCTCCATCTCTCAAGGGCTGTCCTGGAAGACCACCGGAAAAGGAGTTACCGGTAAGTACTAACTCCAGTTTTATGTGATAGACCAACACAAAGTGGCACATAATTGTGAAGTGGAAGGGAAATGATAAAATGGTCTTCAATTTTTTTTTTACAAATATGTGAAGTGTGGGAGGCATTTGTGTGGCTCCCCCCAGAGTCAACACTTTGTAAAACCCCCTTTCCCGGCAATTACAGCTGCAAGTCTTTTTGGGGGTGTCTCTACCAGCTTTGCACATCTAGAGAGGACATTTCTGCCCATTCTTCTTCTTTGCAAAATATCTCATCTCTCTGTCAGATTGGATGGAGAGCGTCTGTGATCAGCAATTTTCAAGTCTTGCCACCGATTCTCAACTGGATTTAGGTCTGGACTGTGACTGGGCCATTCTAACACATGAATATGCTTTGATCTGAACCATTCCATTGTAGCTCTGGCTGGATGTTTCGGGTCGTTGTCCTGCTGGAAGGTGAACCTCCGCCCCGGTCTCAAGTCTTTTGCAGACTCTAACAGGTTTTCTTCTAAGATTGTCCTGTATTTGTCTCCATCCATCTTCCCATCAACTCTGACCAGCTTCCCTGTCCCTGCTGAAGAAAAGCATCCCCACCACATGATGCTGCCACCACCATGTTTCATGGTGAGGAGGTTGTGTTCAGGGGGATGGGCAGTGTTGGTTTTCCCCACACATAGCATTTTGCTTTTAGGACAGTTCCATTTTGGTCTCATGTGACCAGATCACCTTCTTCCACATGTTTGCTGTGTCCCCCACATGGCTTCTCACAAACTACAAACAGGACTTCTTATGACTTTCTTTCTCCAATGTCTTTCTTCTTGTCACTCTTCCATAAAGGGCAGATTTGTGGAGAGACGACTAATAGTTGTCCTGTGGACAGATTCTCCCCCCTGAGCTGTGGATCTCTGCAGCTCCTCCAGAGTTACCATGGACCTCTTGGCTCTTCTCTGATGAATGCTCTCCTTGCCCGGCCCGGTCAGTTTAGGTGGACGGCCATGTCTTGGTAGGTCTGCAGTTGTGCCATACTCTTTCCATTTTCCGATGATGGATTGGACAGGGCTCCTTGAGGTGGTCAAAGCTTGGGAGATTTTTTTTTTTTTTATACCCTAACCCTGCTTTATACTTCTCCACAACTTTATCCCTGACCTGTCCGGTGTGTTCCTTGGCCTTCATAATGCTGTTTGTTCACTAAGGTTCTCCAACAAACCTCTGAGGGCTTCACAGAACAGCTGTATTTATACTGAGATTAAATTACACACAGGTGAGCTCTATTTACTAATTTAGGTGACTTCTGAAGGCCATTTGTTCCACTAGATTTTAGTTAGGGATATCAGAGTAAAGGGGGCTGAATAGAAAATGCGCCACACCCACACTTTTCACATGTTTGTTTGTAAAAAAAAATGTTGAAAACCATTTACCATTTTCCTTCCACTTCACATTTATGTGCCATTTTGTTGGTCTATCACATAACATCCCAATAAAATACATCTGTTTTTGGTTGTAACATGACAAAACGTGGAAAATGTCAAGGGGTATGAATAGTTTTTCAAGGCACTGTATAATATGTATGTATATAATATATATTGTTTTTTTTTTTTTTTTTTTTTTTTTTTTTTTTTATACCCATTTGACTTGTGATCTTCTTGCAGGGAATTTGCAGTGAATGAAGTTGTAGCGGGTATTAAGGAATACTTTAATGTTATGCTGGGCACACAGCTACTGTACAAGTTTGAGCGCCCTCAGTATGCGGATATCTTGGCAGATCACCCTGATTCCCCAATGTCCCAAGTCTATGGTGCTCCCCACCTGCTACGCCTTTTTGGTAAGCGATACATATTCTGGTACTATGTATTACCCTTTATTATTGTTCTTCTCTTCTTACATTCACCTTTTTTGTTTCTGGTCCATATAGTTCGTATTGGAGCAATGTTATCATATACTCCGTTGGATGAGAAGAGCTTGGCCCTTCTACTGAACTACCTGCATGACTTCCTGAAGTGAGTGATTTATTGTGATTTGTAGCTTTGCGGATGACCATGACACATCACAGGAAGCACCCTCATGGCCAACAGAGGACAGAATTAAAATTAGACTTGAAACTTAACATTAAACCGGAGCTCCACCCTAAAGTGGAACTTCCGCTCATTGGAACCCCCCCTCCAGCGCCACAATTGGCACCTTTTCAGGGAGGAGGTTTTTATAGTACAGGTATTTGCACCCACTTCCGGCATAGATATCCGCAGGATCTGCGGATATTTAGGCCACTTCCTGCGGGTCCCCCTCTGTCTGCTGGGAAACACACGCGAGACAGCGGGGGCCATCCTTATTGCGCAGCGCGACTCACGCATGCGCAGTAGGGAACCCGGAAATGAAGCCGCAAGGCTCCACTTCTTGATTCCCATACCCAAGATGGCGGCGGCAGCACCCGAGAGCCGATCGAGAGATCAGCTTTGGGTGCCAACATGTAGCTGCTGACTTTAAATAAAAACAAAACCAACAAAAAAACGGCGGAACTCCCGCTTTAATAAATCACCGGGACCAGATGGCTTGCACCCGAGGGTACTTGGGGAACTCAGTCAAGTAATTGCCAGACCATTAATCCTAATTTTTACTGACCGTCTGCTGACTGGAATGGTACCAGAATAATACAAATCAGAATTTATCCAAAATACACTCCCTCTCCGCTCACGGTAAAATTGTTATTTACAAATAACACGAAAAATTAGCAGCTGCTATCTTCCCAGTTCAAAATTTAAACGATATGTCACAGAAAAAAAACAATGATAAATTTCCTAAAACACTAGCAGCGCTTAGATTAGTATCCTACAATGACACTTGTGCCCCGTACACATGATCCGTAAATCGTACGTAAAATACTGCTTTCGAAGCGATTGTACGATAATCGGAGCTTTCGAGAGCCGATTAGTACAGTTCGTCCGATATTATTCTATCGGACATGCACGGAAATTTTTTTCATACGATGCCAGATCGTATGATTTTCGTTTAATCAGTACAGCTATCGTTCGAAAATGCAATACAAATGCATTACAACACATGACATCACTTCCAAATTTTTTTTCTGTCGTGCGGGAATTTTCGTGACTTTAGTAAACTCATCAGATTCGATCTGAGATTAGCATGCAATAAAAAACGGACGATCATTCGTCCGATAATCTCATCGTGTGTATGGGGCATTACTTATGACCCGTGTCTATGAACACCGAAAAAAATGACACAAAAATAAAAAAAAGTTAATATAAATAAATACCACACTATACCGCTAAACACTGATCTAGTTTGGGTTAAACGGTTAATTTATTCCTAAAATAGATTAGATTAACTCCAAAACAGTTAATTGAATCATGCCAAAGATATTTGTACAGTTCATTATTAGGTGAGGGTGACTGTGTCAGAAAACCATGTAAGTGTTGATAGGCGATTCACAAGTGGCAATTGCTCCTTCACCACACCTCCTGTGCAGTTCCCTATGGCTATTGCACTTACCAGTCTCCACTGGTTTTAGTGCTTATCATATAACCAGGTGCGCCTCCTCACGTAACCAAGCGTCCCCAATATATCTGCCAGTGTCCTTTTTATACGGCACTCGGGATCTGTTACTGTCCTCACTACACAGCAAAGTTCTCTGGGAATAAGTGTTCTGTTGTGCCCCAGTCACTGCACATTGCACACAGTCAAACACTCAACCTGGTACCAGCTGATTGGAGAAAAGCCAATGTAGAACCAATATTTTAAAAAGGGCCCAAAATACATCCCTGGGAATTACAGACCAGTTAGCCTAACATCAGTAGTATGTAAACTCTTGGAGGGGATGACAAGGGACTATATACAAGATTTTAGTAATGAGAACGGTATCATTAGCAGTAATCGGCATGGATTCATGAAGAATCATTCTTGCCAAACCAATCTACTAACCTTCTATGAGGAGGTGAGTTGCCAGCTAGATAAAGGAAGGTCCGTAGACGTGGTGTATCTGGATTTTTTAAAAGCATATGACACAGTTCAGGAGGTGGCCGCGGCCTGCTGATCAGTTTAGCAAATCAGTGTTTACTAACAACACAGGGCTCTATACACTGAGCAACGATGTGGCAGTTTTTTTTTTTTCCTCCCTGCAAAGCAGAGGAGAAAAGCACATCTCTTAGTAAAAGCAGCACACATTACACTGGTTAGAAGATGACGGATCGTGGTTCCTATTAGGAATCACGATCTGCATCTCCTCTCAGAACAGGGATTTGTGTGTTTATATACACACACACACGCGTCCCTCTTTTGCCTCTCGTGGCCGACGGTCGTCGCGACTGGCGTCCACAAGCATCGGCACCCCCGCAGTGCAGCGGGCGCCTGCCTGCTATTCTGCTTAAAGGAGCCGACGTATAGCTACAACAGCTTGCGAGATCATGCCAACCTGCTGCAGTATAATGACGGCGACTGGTCGGCAAGTGGTTAAAATCCAATAATATACCATGTCTCACCCTGCTGTGCACATGCTCAGTAGCTCTCCATTTTTAGGCACTGTGGCGTTTGTAGAGGTCGATCTACTGACAGCCTTAAAGGGGAATTAAACCCTTTCTGTTTTGAGCTGAACCTGCCATGGTGCTGTGCATTTGATTAGTTCTAACGCTGGCCATTTGATGGTTTGACAATTTGGTTGATAGCAAAATCAAATCAAACTGGTACGTTGATGGGTTTAGTTGCGCTTTATGATTTAAAGCAGGGGCACTGGGCTTCAGCAAAATGGCTGCCTCCCAGCAAGAAGAAACTGGAGCCGTGCTGGTGGCAATTTACAGCACACACATTTTGGTAGCATGATTATTGTGGAATGTATGTTTCTTGCTAAAGAACATTATTTTTTTTTATCAAGTTGTTATGGGTAAAGTTTCACTTTAATTGGTAAACTGTTTACAGAAGTACTACTTATTAAACTTTTTTTTTTCTCTTTCATACTTTCCAGGTATTTGGCCAAAAATTCCTCCACATTGTTCAGTGCCAGCGACTATGAGGTTGCACCCCCTGAATACCACAGGAAGGCTGTATAGTCTCCATATCGACCATTTCTGCTCAAGATGTAGCAGCGAGTGTCCAAGGCTTGCTTGCCATCATTCTAGTGTGACCTTACAAGTGACTGGCGGATGAGAAGAATGCGTGTTTTTCTTCATTGTGAATGATCATGTGGATTGTAAGGGGGAGGTGAGGCTTCACACCACCAGCCTAGCCTTCAGACCCGAGACAGCCATGTTTATCAGTGACTGGAGACATCTGAACTTTTGTCCAGTATTCTAGACGCATTGGGTGCGTGGCTGAAGACTATTTCTGAACTGAAATCAGACAGTCTCCCCGGCTTTCTAGTACTGCTTCCATGGTGATTGTGTGGTTTGCAGCCTTGGTATTTGTTCACGTGATATGTACTCTCACGCCCCGGCATTGGGCCACTCCCATCTGGAAGATCTTGCGCTGAAAATGGTTCTTAAGGTGTTCTGGAACAACAAGGCTGCTGTTACCATCCTGGACTTCTGAGAAAAAAAAAAATTGCCTATCGGATGCCTTGTATTTTGTTAACTTACTCCTGACTTCATGTTGATTCACAATTTTAGTGGGATTTTGTATGGGCCCCGGGACCAAAAGTACACCCTAACCTCACTTGAAGCCCGTCACAATGTCTTAATTTTTATCTTCAGTGCAATTTTATTTTAAAAGATCGCTCTCTAGGTCTGTAAACCTTTTTCTTCACTCAACCTGTTGTGTAGATGAAGAAACTTGAGGCGCCGCTCGAAGCAGAGGCTTGGCGGTGTTCAGAAAATTGGAGCAGGCGGTCGGGTTCACTCATCCAGAAATGTCCAACTGTTTTGCACGAGATGCCACTCAAACCCGACCCAGGTGCTAAGGTGATGTGTGGTCTTGGCCAGCGCCGCCACAGCGATCACCATTCAAACCGACCCGACGCTAACGGGATGTTGAGGCCTCGGCCAGCTCCGTTCCAGCGAATACCACTCAAACCAACCCGGCGCTAACGATGTGAGGCCTCAGCTAGCTCCTCTCCAACCAACCTGATGCTGAGATGTGAGGCCTCAGCTAGCTCCTCTCCAACCAACCTGATGCTGAGATGTGAGGCCTCAGCTAGCTCCGCTCCAACCAACCCGACTCTAACGAGACGTGAGGCCTCAGTCAGCGCCACTTCAATCAACCCAATGCTAGCCGAGATGTGAGGCTTCAGCCACCTCCATTCCATCGAATACTGTGCTAATGATGAGAGGCCTCATCTAGCTCCTCTCCAACCAACCCGATGCTAATGGGATGTAAGGCCTCAGCTAGATCCGCTCCAACCAACCCAAAGCTAGCCGAGATGTGAGCACTCTGCCAGCTCTGTTCCAGTGAATACCGAGCGAACGATGTGAGTCCTCAGCTAGCGCCTCTCCAACCAACCGAACGCTAACGAGATGTGAGGCCTCAGCCAGCACCACTCCAACCAACCTGGTGCTAACCGAGATGTGAGGACTCTGCCAGCTCCGTTCCAGCGAATACCGAGCTAACGATGAGAGGCCTCAGCTAGCGCCTCTCCAACCAACCCAACGCTAAGGAGATGTGAGGCCTCAGCTAGCTCCGCTCCAACCAAGCCTACACAAATGAGGTGAGGCTTCAGCCAGGCCACTCCAACCAACCCGGTGCTAGCTGAGATGAGGCCTCAGCCAGCTCCGTTCCAGCAAATACCGCGCTAACAATGAGAGGCCTCAGCTAGCTCCTCTCCAACCAAGCCGATGCTAACGAGAAGTGAGGCCTCAGCTAGCTCTCTTCCAGCGAATACCGCTCCAACCAACCCGGCGCTAACAATGTGAGAGGCCTCCGCTCCTCTCCAACCAACCTGATGCTAATGGGATGTGAGGCCTCAGCCAGCGCTACTCCAACGAATACTTCTCCAACCCACCTGGTGCTAATGAGATGTGAGGCCTTTGCAGCGTTTCCGTATATAATAAAATAAAAATGTAATTAAAAGTTATAATAAAATAAAAATTCAATTAAAAGTTATAGTAAAATTAAAAATTCTAATTTTTTTCACACTTTATTTTCATTTTTAATCGTTTTTCCTCCCCCTTTTCAGTTTTTTACTTCTTTATAACTTGGAATTTTTTTCTCTCTCATTCATGATTTTCATCAATTTTATTCAAAGGTATAAACAACTGGAAAAAAAAGGAGGAAAATTAATTTAAAATAAAATAGCGTGTGATATTTTTCTTTTCATAAGTTTTT
Source organism: Lithobates pipiens (assembly GCF_037356315.1). Lineage (NCBI taxonomy): Eukaryota > Metazoa > Chordata > Amphibia > Anura > Ranidae > Lithobates > Lithobates pipiens. The sequence goes on from NW_027507903.1 coordinate 4,269,977, forward strand.
ATTTTTACTTTTTCCTCCTTTTTAAAAAAAAAAATTCACTCTTTAATACCTTTGAAATTTTTCTCTCTGTTCGTGATTTTCACCAATTTTATTCCGTTTTTATTTTTTCCCCTTTCTCGGTACTTTTTTTTTTTTTTTTTGTCTCGCCTCTTATTTTCAACACACCTTCCTTGTTAATAAATATCACACACGTTTTCACTTCCCCCTTTCACGGTCGATGGTGCCAATGTAAGTCTCGCACATATCTTACACCTCTATGACCAAGCCCTGATCACAGGGACGAAACGCGCCACAGGGGCGTAGCTGAAGCCACACACCTCGTTGGCAATGGGTTGGCTTTAGCTGCGTCTCATGCAAAACAGTTTGGCTCCATTGTGTAGACCCGGTCAAAAGGACACAACCATATTCTATAAAATTATATATATATATATATATATATATATATATATATATATATATATATATATATATATATATATATATATATATATATATATATATATATAATATATTTATATTCTTTTATCCCGTTCTGAGCTGAAGGGCTTTGGAGGTAAATTGCTGGCAGATGGGGGTGGCCGGCAGTGTTATGCACCCGCCTTCTTCTAGAAGTGCTTTTTGACTCATTTTCCTGTTTTCTTGTTTTATAACAGTAACTGCTTGTCCTGTTAGCATTTCTGCATCTG
>NW_027507903.1:4275662-4315215 GCF_037356315.1 Lithobates pipiens
GGCCAGTGTAGGGATTGGTGGAGAGGGGTAGCAGACTGAATGGAGGCCGGTGTAGGGATTGGCGGAGAAGGGTAGCAAACTGAATGGAGGCCGTAGTAGGGATTGGCGGAGAGGGGTAGCAGACTGAATGGAGGCCGGTGTAGGGATTGGCGGAGAGGGGTAGCAGACTGAATGTAGGCCGGTGTAGGGATTGGCGGAGAAGGGTAGCAGACTGAATGGAGGCCAGTGTAGGGATTGGCGGAGAAGGGTAGCAGACTGAATGGAGGCCGGTGTAGGGATTGGCGGAGAAGGGTAGCAGACTGAATGGAGGCCGGTGTAGGGATTGGCAAAGAAGGGTAGCAGACTGAATGGAGGCCAGTGTAGGGATTGGCAGAGAGGGGTGGTAGACACTGAGCGTTTGGTAAGGTAAGGTAGAATTTTAGAGATGTTACGGATGTGAAGTCTTCAAGCTTTTGACGACGATTGGATTTGGAGATGGAAGGACAGGTCAGAGTCTAGGATTACACCTTCTTCCCTGGCATGAGGGGGGGGGGGGGGGGGGATTAATGGTTGCATTATTGATTTTGATGGAAAAGTCATGAAAGTCAGGGCACGGGGGTGGGGGGGGGGGGAGAATATTATCAGCTTGGTTTTAGAGTTTGAGGAAGTGGTGTGACATCCATGCAAATATGTCAGCTAGTAATGCAAGAGCAGACTGAAGAAGTGAGGTGAGGAGTAGACAGATAGTTTTGGGTGTCATCGGCATAGAGATGGTACTTTATGCCATGGCCAGCCTTCAAGTGACCAAGGGAGGAGGTGTAGATAGAGAAGGGGTCCAAAAACAGAGCCCGGGGGGAGGGGATCCCCACAGAAAGGGGCAATGGAGAAGAAGAGACAGTTGTGGGTAACACTGAAGGAGCACTGTGATAGGTAGGAGGAGAACCAGGATAGAGCAGCCTTTTATTCCAAGGGAATGGAGGTTACTGAGAAGGAGTGGGTGGTCAACAGTATCAAAGGCCGCACAAGAGGTCAAGCAGTGGGAGTATGGCCATTGCTTTTAGCAGTTAGTAAAACATGGGTCAGTGAGTTTCTGTGGAGTGCTGCGAGTAACAACCAGATTGTAAGAGGTCAAAAAGGTTATTTTCACTGATGTAGGAGCTAAGACAGTTGTAGACTAAGCTTTCTAGAAGTTTAGAGGTGAAATGGGAGCAATGAGATGGGTCTTAGGTTGTTCAGGTTGGTGGGTCCAGTGTGGGCTTTTTATGTATGGGAGTGATCTGCGCATGATTTAGAGGGGAGGGGAGGGGAAGGTGCCACTAGAGAGGGAGCATAGGATAGAAGAAGAGGCTAGTTGAGAGGCAACAGGATCCAAGTGACAATTGGTTAGGTGGGCATTTGAGAAGTTGGGCAACCTCTTCAGTAGTAGCCAATTCAAAAGAGGAGAGTGTTGACTGTGCTGTTTGGCAAGGTACGTTGAGTGGGGAAGATGGATGCACAGTGGAGGTGACCTTACATATTACATCAATATTATCTTTGAAGTGACTGGTAATCTCTTGGGCAGTTAGTGGGTAGTGGGGTGGGGCACGAAGCAGAGTTAAAGGTTGAGAAGAGCCGACGTGGACTGGATGACCAGGTATTTATAAGAGAAACAAAGTAGGCTTGTTTGGCAGCATGGAGGCAGGATATGTATCTTAGGAGGGCAGATTTATATAGGGCCCTGCAGGGATTTGTTTTTTACACCACAGTCTTTTAAGAGCGAGGCAATGTCTCTTGAGATTTCTAGTGTTGTCAGTTTGCCAAGGTTGTAATGTTCGGGGCCTGATTCTGCATGTAGTTAGAAAAGCATGTGACCAGCTCCATCGGGGTAGAACAATCTATACCAGGAATCGGCCAACCAGTCAGTTCCCAGTACAACTTTCCCTCCTCTGAAGTCATTGGTTGTATAGGACTATCGGCATCCTAACAACCAATGACATCACATATGTGCCCCTCCCACAACATCACCAGACAGGGGTGGAACTTCTTCCATCCAGACCTGCAGCCTCCTGCTCTCTGCCTGCCTGGCGCACAAAAAGAAATGGGGGCAATCTGATGTAAGGGGCACTCTAATGGGGATACCTGATGTAAGGGGGCGCTCTTATGAGAACACCAGATGTAAGGGGGCACTGATGGAAACACCTCATGTAAGGTGGGTACTCTGATAGGGACACCTGATGTAAGGGTCCAACATACTATTTCCAATGCACACATTCCTTAAAAGTGTCTGTAAAGGAAGATGGGTGCTGCAGCGAACACCAGCTGTAACCAAAGGTACTGAGGTTGAGAGAATGTCACCAGCACACCACAGATCTCCAGAACAGGTCCAAAGCTTTATTCAGTGATTACATCATTGTAACAGAAGCTATAAGGGGGAGTTTGCTGATGGGGACACCTGATGTCAGAAAGTACTCTGACAGGGACACCTGATGTAAGGGGGTGCTTTTTTTTGGGGACCTCTGTTGGGGACGCCTGATGTAAGGGGGCACGCTGAAAGGGACACCAGATGTAAGAAAGTACTCTGATGGGAACACCTGATGTAAAGCAGAATTCTTGGCTAAGCGAGAGAAAATCAATGGATTCCCCCATTCACACTAACAGCATGAATGGAGGAATTTCCACTGCCGGCTATTATATAATATGATAGGGTGCAGCCACTGTGCGGAAGATCATTATCCACACAACTTGCTTGCTAGCACCCACAGTTTGAAGATTGAGAAGGAATCAGATGAAATGTAAGTCACCCATGGGGACCTTTAGAATTTCATGGTTGAGACTCAATCCAAAAGAGATTAAGTGGCTAAGTCTACATGTTCCTCAATGATCCTCATCCAAGCTGTCAGAACAAGAAGGATGGAGAGCAATTGCAGGATTGAGATGTGACTTTTTTTGGGGGGGGGAATGACCCTCTCAAAGAGTGATTATACACATAGGTTTGTATTTAAAGTCCCATGTACATAGCCAACCCTCATACATATGTGAAGGATACATCTCACACATGTATGCTACATACATCTCGTGCCAATAATTTTCAATCTGGCTTGGTCAATTTTTAATTCAAGCCTGGTGGTGCTTGTAGGGCCAGCCATGGCTTGAAATTTGGCAAATTCCAGCTGAATCGGGACCTTTGGAATCCCCCAGTTAAAAGCTCAGACCTCAACCTGAATGAATATGTGTAGCAATGTGTACCTGTTCATCAACAATCCTCATCCAACCTGACAGACCAAGAAGACGGGACAGCAATTGCAGGATCCAAACGTGCAAAACTTGTTTTGGGAACGTCTCGTTTACGGAAAGAAAGATTAGATACATAGATTAGCTTTATAAATTCCCTGTACAGAGAACACCTTCACAGACATGTGAAAGATACATCTCAATTGATTAAAGTGGAAGTAAACCCATGGATTTAAACAGTTAAAAAAAAGGCATGCCGGGAATGCTAACTGCACATTGGCTGTGCTCTCAGCCAAACTATCAAACCATCCAATGGCTGGTGTCATAACGAATCACATGTGCAGCACCATAGCAGTTGAAGATTAAACAGAGGCAAAGATGGCAGCTTCCTTGGCTGAAAACGATAGGGGAGTTTACTTCCACTTTAAAGACCTGTCTATTCAGGTACAATTTTACTGGGGTTGCTTTCCAAGGTATTTAACTTCAGTATCTCAAACCAGCTAGGTAATAAGAGCTAAAGATTTTCCGGGAGGAATTTCTCAGTTTCCTCCTTCCACCACTGTCTGTTGCAGGGCTGTGCCATGGTCAGAATAAGTGCTCCATCCATGTCCAGACTGTATTTATGGTAGTGGGAGAGGGTTCTTTTTGTAGCAAAGTGGCCATCTAGTATGTGAGTCAAATTACGTCCTGGCAGAGATACGTAGACGATACAGTGGTTATAGAAAAGAATCACCTCCCTTTAAAATAATCACCTTTGTGTCGTGTTGCAGCCTAAAGTGAAGACGGACACAGTTTTTGTTTTTATCCAGCTATATTTACTCAGTGCAACATAAAACTTCCAAGTGAACGATATAACACCAACGTGTCAAACAAAATGTAAATACAGAATCACTGATTTGGAAAAAGGATCCCCCCTTGTGTCAGTATTTTGTTGAACCACGTTTTGCTCTAATTCCAGCCTTTAGTGTGTTAGGATTTGTCTCTACTAACTTTGCACATCTAGACTGCAATATTTGCCCGCTCTTTGCAGAACTGCTCACGTTCATTTACATTTGATGGTGACTGTTTGTGGACTGCAGTCTTCAAGTCATTCCACAGATTTTCAATGGGGTTTAAGTCTGAGCTCTGACTAGGCCATGCAAGGACATTCAACTTTTCTCCTCCAACCACAGTGTGCTCATTTTTGCTGTGTGCTTTGGCTCATTGTCATGTTGGAAGGTAAACCTTCTTCCCATTGACAACTTTCTGCCAGCAGAGGGCAGCAGATTTTCCTCAAGAATTTGACAGTATTTTTTTTTTTTGCCCCATCAATTTTTCCACTCCTATGATAGGCTATTACCACCCATAACAAGATATTACCACTCCCCATAACAGGATATTACCACCTCCATGCTTTATTGCAGGAATGGTGCTATTTGGATAGATTTCCGCCAGACATATCATTTGGTGTCGAGGCCAAATCGTTACATTTTTCATTTTTCTCATCTGCCCAGAACACCTTTTTCCATGTGGCCTCAGAATCTTCAAGGTGCATTTTGGCAAAGCTCAGTGGTGGCTGCATGTGTCCTTTCTTGAAGAGCGGCTTTTTTCTTGCACCCCTCCCCCCATACAAGCCACTTTTGTGGAGAATTGGTGATATTGGCGTCACATGCACACAATGACCACTCTTTGTCAGAGTTGCTGTAGGCCTCTTGGTGGCCTCTCTGACCAGTTTCCTCCTGGTTATTTCAACCAGTTTGGAGCGACGCCCTGATCCAGGGAGGGTCTGTGTTCTACTAAATACCTTCCACTTCCTAATAATAGACTTCACTCTGCTTCTAGGCATTGATAAAGTCTTTGTATCCATCTCCTGACTTGTGCCTGTCCACAACTTTATCCTGGAGATCCCGTTGACAGTGTCCTGCCACCCATAGTTGATAGTTTGCATTAGTTGCACTATCAGGAACTGAAATGCTCCAGGTAAGCTCTTTTAATGCCGAGCCAATCAAATGACCACAGCTGAAAGTTTAAATGGCTTTGTGTGCCATTGAGAAAATGATTAGCTACACCTGATTGAATTTACAAGTAATTTTTAGGGGGGGTGATTCTTTTTCCAACTCAGTGATTATGTTTTTGATTTTTTTTGTTCTGACATGTTGGCGTTATATCCTTTTCTTGGATGTTATAAGATGCACAATGGGTGCAACCAGGTATAAGCCAGTACAACTGGCCCTGTTGTACCGGGCTCGGGCAATCTGAACAGAGTGAAGAAAAAAAAGTATTTCTCCAACTCCCCCCCGCCACCATCTGCTCCTCCCCCCCTCCTCCGCTGTTCAGCTGCTCTCAGAGGCGGAGCCTGACTGTGAGATCCTGTAGTTTGAGTGGGAGGGAGGGGGTGTGGCCGGCTTCAAGGATGATTGTTCCCTGGTTCTTCTGCTGTGCACACCTGAGCTGCATTAACAATATGTTGGCAGTGTATCTGGATTCTCTGGGGACTGCAGGTTAGCCCAGTCACATTAACTGCAATGTAAAGTCTAATGTCCTGTTTTTTCATGTAGCACAGCTGTCCTGACTGTGGGAAAGTGGGTTTTAAACCGCACTGTCCAATTTCTCACAGCAGTGCTACATGAAAAAGGTGCCATCAATGTTGGCAAACCCCACTTTTTATTACTGAGGGACCTGCATTCTTCGGCCAATCAAAGCGCACTCTGCTGCGAGAACCATAACTGGAGGGGCGCCTTTGGCCAATTATGGCTCAGGGGGACTAAGTCCATGCCCAACACTATATAAGGCTGCTTATATAGGGACCATGTATAGTGTGTGGACGGAGATAGTTTGAGCATGATTAGGCAGGTTAGTTAGTGGCAGTGCTTTTGATTGTATATATATATATATATGTGTGTGTGTGTGTATATATGTGTATATATGTATATATATATATATATATATATATAATATAGTGTAGACTCTATATTCAGGCAGGCAGTTTATTTGATATATACTCTGCATGAGATGTAGCCTATATATTCAGTTTAGACTCTATATTCAGTCAATGCAGGCAGTGTAGTTTATATAATACAGTGTATTGAAGTGATTAAGGGGAACCCTGCGCTCCCAAAATACCTGGCCCTTCAGGAATTGTCAAAAAATGTCTGCTGTCGGTGTTACTTTTTTGACACTTTTTTGGTGAATGGGTAGGGTTACAATGTACCCCTACCTATTCACATGGGGGGGGGGGGGGTGGGATCTGGGGGCTTCCAGATTCTGATGACCCCCCCCCCCCCCACAACCACCTGGCAAGGGTTGTGGGGATGAGGCCCTTGCCGAGGGCATGTAGCCTGGTATGTTTCAGGAGGAGGGGTGCTCTTTTGCCCCCCCCTTTTCCAGCAGCCTGCCAAGTTGCGTGCTCGGATAATGGTCTAGTATGGATTTGGGGGGGGGGTTCCCCTTAAAATCTACACCAGACCTGAAGGGCTTGGTAATGGACTGGGGGGGAACCCCACGCCGTTTTTTTTTTTTCAATTATTTTTTTATGTATGTTGCTGGGATCCGACATTACATTACAGCCACAAGCAATTTTAAATGACATTTTTTCCTTTAGAAATTTAATTTTGCTGCGGGACTGTTATAAACTTGGGAAAGATGTGCTACTTTACAGGCAGACTAAGGGGACCCCACCAGGAACGATATTTAAAGGAATATATATTTCAATATTTTAATTTTTTCACTTTAAGCATTATTAAAAAATCACTGCTCCTGAGAAAACTTTTTTTTTTTTTTTGCATTGATACATGTCCCTTGGTGCAGGACCCGGGTCCTTAAACACTTTTTATGACTATAAATATGAATAACTAGCATATAAGCCTTTAAAATGAACACTTGATTTTTCATGTTCGTGTCCCATAGACTTTAAAGGAAGGTGTTCGCAGAAATTTTTTGTCTGTTCGCAGGTTCTGCTGCGAACCGAACCGGGGGGGATGTTCGACTCATCCCCAGCCACGATGTCCGCCGGCCACCCGCAATCGTGTGCACGAGAACCAGAACGGGGATCTGTGTATATAAACAGACAAACCTCCATTCTGACAAGGGAGGAGAGACCGATCTGCTGTTCCTAGTAATCTAGAACAGCAAAATGTCTCCTCCTCCAGTCAGTCCCACCCTCCCACCCCCAGTTAAAAATACTCATGAGGGAACACATTTAACCCCTTGATCGCCCCCTAGTGTTAACCCCTTCCCTGCCAGTGACATTTATACAGTAATCAGTGGCTATTTTTTAGATCTGATCGCTGTATAAATGTCAATGGTCCCGAAAAAGTGTCCAATCTGTCTGCTGCAATGTCGCAGTCCTGCTAAAAATCGCTAATTACTAGTAAAAAATAATAATAAAAATGCCATAAATCTATCCCCTATTTTGTAGACGCTATAACTTTTGCTCAAACCAATCAGTATATGCATAATCCATTTTTTTTTTTTTTTTACCAAGAATAAGTAGAATAATGCATATTGGCCTAAACTGATGAAGACATTTTGTTTTTTAAATTGGGGGATATTTATTATAGCAAAAAGTAAAAAATATTGTTTTTTTTTTTTTCAAAATTGTCGGCATTTTTTTGCTTATAGCGCAAAAAATGTAAATTGCAGAGGTGATCAAATACCACCAAAAGAAAGCTCTATTTGTGGGGAAAAAAGGACGTTAATTTTGTTTGGGTGCAACATCGCACAACCGCGCAATTGTCAGTTAAAGCGATGCAGTGCCTAATGCTAAATGCTATAAAAATGCACTGATTACTGTGTAAATGATACTGGCAGGGAAGGGGTTAAACACTAGGGGGCGATCAAGGGGTTAAGTGTGTCCTAGGGAGTGATTCTAACTGTGGGGGGGGGGGGGTGGGCTACGTAGGACATGACAGCACAATCACTGCTCCCGATGACAGGGAGAAGTAGATCTCTGTCATGTCACAAGGCAGAACGGGGAAATGCTTTGTTTACATAGTTATCTCTCTGTTCTACCTCTCCACACCACAATAGCAGGCTTCCAGCGACCATCGAGTTCCCAGGATCCGCGGGCACGCTCCCACAAAAAGGAAGCATATTTAAAGGGACGTACCTGTACGCCAATTTGCCTGCCTGTGCCATTCTGCCAACGTAAAAATAAAAAAAATTGCATTTGAAAAACCGCTGTGGAAATACCATGTGTAAAAAAAAAAATGCAACAATGACGATTTTATTACCTAGGCCAGTGATGGGGAACCTCGGCACCCCAGATGTTTCTGAACTACATTTCCCATGGTGCTCATGCACTCTGCATTGTAGTGGAGCATCATGGGAAATGTAGTTCCAAAACATCTGGGGTGCCAAGGTTCACCATCACTGTCCTAGGGCATGAGTGCTCAACCTGCGGCCCTCCAGCTGTTGCAGAATACAAGTCCCATCATGCCTCTTGCCTCAAGTTATGCTTGTAACGGTCAGGGGCTTGCAATGCATCATGGGACTCGTAGTTCCACAACAGCTTGGAGGGCCACAGGTTGAACACCCATGACCTAGGGCCAGGAGCGGACTGACAACTCATGGGGCCCCCGGCCAATAGGAGATTATGGGGCCCCCAGGCAATCGGAGATTATGGGGCCACACAGTATACACAGACATGTTTCTATTGGCTGAGAAGATACTGGAGAGGTGGGGCAGCTATAATCTCGGGATTTTTAGACCAAAAGGATGTCGGTAAGGAACATTTCAGAGACAGATATTAAAAAAAATAAACACAGATTTTTACATACTGTCCCTGGTTTTATTGAGGCTGGCAACCTCATGGGACCCCCTAGTGGCCCGGGGCCCTCGGCTCGGGCAGTGCCCGAGTGGCCGAATGATCAGTTCGCCCTTGCCTAGGGCAGTGATGCCAAGCCTTGGCACCCCAGATGTTTTGGAACTACATTTCCCATGATGCTCATGCACTCTGCAGTGTAGTTGAGCATCATGGGAAAATGTAGTTCCAAAACATCTGGGGTGTCAAGGTTCTCCCTCACAGACCTAGGGTCTCTGCTAAAAAAAAAAAAAAAAAAAAAGCAGCATAACGTTTGGGGGTTCTAAGTAATTTGCTAGCGAAAAATACAGATTTAAACTTGTAAACAAAAAGTGCCAGAAAAGGCCTGGTCTGTATCAGCAGAATTGGTATTTTATAAATCAAGATGTCATATTGGAAAAAAAAAAAAAAAAAAAGAATCCTCCCTTTCCCTCTAATTGCCCTAAGAAGGGGTAGAACAATCCATGATGGTGTTCCCAGAAGCCATTTCAGCCTAGTAGACTAAAGGGATTTTCTCACGATAAGAAAGAAGTATGGCCGATGTATTATGAGGATATAAAAGAGTTATTTAAGTAGCGGGTAACAATATAATATAACAATATAATACAATATGATATACCGTATATACTCGAGTATAGGCCGACCCGAATATAAGCCGAGGCCCCCAATTTACCCCCAAAAAAACTGGCAAACTTATTGACTCGTGTATAAGCCGAGGGTGAGACATGCCTGTCCATCCCTGTGTGTGTGTCCGTCCATCCCTGTGTGTCCGTCCATCCCTGTGTGTCCGTCCATCCATCCCTGTGTGTGTGTGTGTCCATCCATCCATCCCTGTGTGTGTGTGTCTCCATCCATCCATCCCTGTGTGTGTGTGTCTCCATCCATCCATCCATCCATCCCTGTGTGTGTGTGTCTCCATCCATCCATCCATCCATCCCTGTGTGTGTGTGTCTCCATCCATCCATCCATCCCTGTGTGTGTGTGTGTCTCCATCCATCCATCCATCCCTGTGTGTGTGTGTCTCCATCCATCCATCCATCCATCCCTGTGTGTGTGTGTCTCCATCCATCCCTGTGTGTGTGTGTCTCCATCCGTGTGTGTGTGTGTGTGTGTGTGTGTGTGTGTGTGTGTGTGTGTGTGTGTGTGTGTGTGTGTGTGTGTGTGTGTGTGTGTGTGTGTGTCCAGCCTACCTTTGTCCCGAGCCTCCGTCCCGTGCCTTGCCTCCTTGCCTCCGTCCCGTGCCTTGCCTCCTTGCATCCGTCCCGTGTCGTGCCTTGCCTTGCCCCCGTCCCGTGCCGTGCCGTGCCGTGCCCTCTTCGTCGGCGGCCATTGTAAAGTTCAAAAGCTGCGCCGCCGCCTTCGCCTGTGATAGGCGGAACACTGAATTTCCCAGCAGCCTGTGTTCCGCCTATCACAGACGTCGTATCATCCTCGTCCGTAGTACGAGGATGATACGATGTCCGTGATAGGCGGAACACAGGCTGCTGGGAAATTCAGTGTTCCGCCTATCACAGGCGAAGGCGGAGCCGGAGGCGCGGCTTTTGAATAGAATGGCCGCTGTCTGTCTGCTCGACACGCTGATCGAGCGGGCAGACAGCGATGACTCGAGTATAAGCCGAGGGGGGCACTTTCAGCCTCAAAAAAGAGGCTGAAAATCTCGGCTTATACTCGAGTATATACGGTAACAATATAATACAATATAATATAACAATATCATGTAACATAACAATACAATATAATATAATACAATATAAAATAATATAATACAACATAGCAATACAATATAATATAATATAATATCATGTAACATAACAATACAATATAATATAATATAAAACAATATAATACAACATAACAATACAATATAATACAATATAATATAATACAATATAACAATATACATCGAGCACTATTAAGAGCATGAAAGGAACAATACGCTTGGTCTATCTGATATTATGTCCCTGTACCCCGTGTTATGTGAGAAAAGTGAAAAGGTATAAAAGGTATAAAAAGGAGGAAATTTAAGAACTCGTATTGGAAGACATTTTGCCTTGGCGCAATAAAAGCAAAGTATAGGGGGAGGGGTCATGTTCTGGGCTACAGAGAGGATTCCCTGAGATGAGAGAAAGAGTGACATCCATAGAAAATGACTACAAAGATAATGTGTCGGCTCCCAAAACAGCTCCTTTCAATGATGGGATCTCTTAAAATAAAAATAGGAGCTGTACCTAAAAATAAAGAGATGACAGCAGCACTGATATTAGATATCAGAACAGAAAGGTGACACGAGGGGATAGAAAAGAGAATAACGATACAAATGTAGCGAATAGATTACAAAGTAATATAAATGAAGCTAAAATAAGCGATGAATTGTTTAATTTCATTTTAATTTAACCACTTCAGCCCCGGAGGATTTTAGCCCCTTCCTGACCAGAGCACTTTTTGCGTTCGGCGCTGCGTCGCTTTAACTGACAATTGCGCGGTCGTGCGACGCGGCACCCAAACAAAATTGACGTCCTTTTTTTCAAACAAATAGAGCTTTATTTTGGTGGTATTTGATCACCTCTGCGTTTTTTATTTTTTGTGCTATAAACAAAAAAAGAGCGAAAATTTTGAAAAAATAACACAATATTTTTTACTGTTTGCTATATTAAATATCCCTTTTTAAAAAAAACAAAAAAAAAAACAATTTTTTTCCTCAGTTTAGGCCGATACGTATTCTTCTACATATTTTTGGTAAAAAAAAAAAAATCGCAATTAGCGATTCTTGATTGGTTTGTGCAAAAGTTATAGCATCTACAAAATAGGGGATAGATTTATGGCATTTTTTTTTTACTAGTAATGGCGGCGATCTGCGATTTCTTTTTTAAAGGGATTATGGCGAACACGTCGGACACTTTTTTGGGACCATTCACAATTACACAGCGATCGGTGCTATAAAATTGCACTGATTACTGTGTAAATGTGACTGGCAGGGAAGGAGTTAACACCAGGGGGCGCTGCAGGGGTTAATATGTTCCCTATGGGAGTGATCTAACTGTGGGGGGAGGGGACTCACAAGGGGAGGAGACCGATCTGTGTTTTTTTGCACTATTGTTATATATATTTATTTGTATTATGTATTACAGGCATGTATATAAAGCCGACAGATTACACAGTGCTGTACATTCACACCAGTCCCTACAAGGAGCTTACAATCTATTCTAAGGTCTCTATCTCATAAATAAGGATGAGCCGAACACCCCCCTGTTCAGTTCGCACCAGAACCTGCGAAAAGACCTAAACTTCGTGTGAACTTTAGAACCCTATTAAAGTCTATGGGACGCGAACGTTCAAAATCAAAAGTGCTAATTTTAAAGGGTAATATGCAGGTTACTGTCCTAAAAAGTGTTTGGGGACCCGGGTCCTGCCCCAGGGGACATGGATCAATGCAAAAAAAAGTTTTAAAAAGGGCAGTTTTTTCGGGAGCAGTGATTTTAATAATGATTACAGTGAAACAATAAAAGTGTAATATTCTTCTTTAAATTTCATACCTGGGGGGTGTCTATAGTATGCCTGTGAAGGGGCGCATGTTTCCTGTGCTTAGAACTGTCCCTGCACAAAGTGTCATTTCTGCAGGAAAAAAAGTCTTTTAAAATCACTTTCCATTGTCGGCTCCCTTAATACAGAGAACACTCAATGAGTGTTCTCTGTATTAGCCGACAATTCATTCATTGATAAAAAAGATAAATGCGTGGGGGTTCCCCTAAATTCAATTACCAGGCCCTTCAGGTCTGGTATGGATATTAAGGGGAACCCCGTGTCAAATTTTTTACAAAAAGTTGAAGTGGGGGGTCCCCCTAAATATCCATATCAGACCTGAAAGGTCTGGTATGGATATTAAGGGGAACCCTGCATCAAATTTTAAAAAAAATTGACGTGGGGGTCCCCCTAAAAATCCATACCAGACCCTTTATCCGAGCACGCAACCTGGCAGGCCGCAGGAGAAGAGGGGGGGCGAGAGAGCGCCCCCCCCTCCTGAACCGTACCAGGCCACATGTCCTCAACATTGGGAGGATGCTTTGGGGGTCTGTGACCCCTCAAAGCACCATGTCCCCATGTTGATGTGGAGAAGGGCCTCATCCCCACAACCCTGGCCGGTGGTTGTGGGGGTCTGCGGGCGGGGGGCTTATCAGAATCTGGAAGCCCCCTTTAACAAGGGGACCCCCAGATCCCGGCCCCCTCTGTTTGAAATAGTAAGGGGGTACAAAAGTACCCCTACCATTTCACATAGAAAGTGTAAAAATGGTTAAATAAGACAAACACACTTTTGAAAAAGACTTCTGTCTCCACTGTGGAGACACTGTGGGGATCCCAGCGCTGACGTTTCTTATATTAGGAGGGCGGGGCCACCCGTCACCTGACCCCGCCCCCTCTGACGCTGATGAGGGAAGCCATGGGTTCCCCAGTGACGTATGGGTGACCCCGCCCCCTCTGATGTAACAAGGGGACCCCCAGTTTCCGGCCCCCTTGTTAAAGGGGGCTTCCAGTTTCTGATAAGCCCCCCGCCCGCAGACCCCAACAACCACCGTCCAGGGTTGTGGGGATGAGGCCCTTGTCCACATCAACATGCTCACATCCTCCCAATGTTGAGGGCATGTGGCCTGGTACGGTTCAGGAGGGGGGGCGCTCTCTCGTCCCCCCCTCTTTTCCTGCGGCCTGCCAGGTTGCGTGCTCGGATAAAGGGTCTGGTATGGATTTTTAGGGGGACCCCATGTCAATTTTTTTTTATTTGATGCGGGGTTCCCCTTAATATCCATACCAGACCCGGGTCTGGTATGGATATTTAGGGGGACCCCCACGTCAATTTTTTTTTCAATTTGACACGGGGTTCCCCTTAATATCCATACCAGACCTGAAGGGCCTGGCAATTGAATTTAGGGGAACCCCCACGCTTTTATATTTTTTTATTTTTTATCAATGAATGAATTGTCGGCTAATACAGAGAACACTCATTGAGTGTTCTCTGTATTACGGGAGCCGACAATGGAAAGTGATTTTAAAAGACTTTTTTTTCTTGCGAAATGACACTTTGTGCAGGGACAGTTCTAAGCACAGGAAACATGCGCCCCTTCACAGGCATACTATAGACACCCCCCAGCTACGAAATTTAAAGGAATATTACACTTTTATTGTTTCACTTTAATCATTATTAAAATCACTGCTCCTGGAAAAATGGCTGTTTTTAAAACTTTTTTTTGCATTGATCCATGTCCCCTGGGGCAGGACCCGGGTCCCCAAACACTTTTTAGGACAGTAACTTGCATATTAGCCTTTAAAATGAGCACTTTAGATTTCTCTCATAGACTTGTACAGGGTGTTCCGGCTTTTTCGAATTTGCCACGAACAGCGCAAATTGTTCACTGTTCGCTGATGAAGTCACGTGACATGTGACGATACGCGTTGGAATAGGAGGAATTAGGACACCGGAAGTGACGTCCGTGACACGAGCGGAACGCTCGTTTGTTTGATTTGCAAACTATCTGTTTTATGTTTGTGAGTACCCTTTCATTACTTTTTAAAGAGGAAGTAAACCCTGATGAGTTTACTTCCTCTTTCATTCCCTGCAAAGGCAAATCATAATGGAGTACTGTGCATCGCATTGTAGTCCATTATGTGTCACTTACCTGACACAGGAGCCAGCGAAGTCGCCGCTGTCCCCTGTAGTCCGCCGCATCCATCTTGTTGGTGGGGTCTCGCAGCTCCGCCGCTGTCATTCGTCGAAGCCGCGATGACGTCACTCCCGCGCATGCGCACGGGAGCCGACACGCGTGGCAGCTCCGTCGTTGAGAATGCCGCGCTCAGTGCGCCTGCGCGCCGCTATCTACGGCGCATGTGCCGTAGACAGCGGTGCCTGTTTTAGGGCAAATATCTCCTAAACCGTGTAGGTTTAGGAGATATTTCTTGGACCTACAGGTAAGCCTTAATCTAGGCTTACCTGTAGGTCAAAGTGGTTTGTAAGGGTTTACAACCACTTTAAATGAATAAAAGTTCATAACATACTTCACCATTGGAGCCTACCTTTATCCTTCCCTATGAGACCTCGACGTAACTATTGAGCTATCATCACCAGTCGTGGGGACATTATTAACCTCCCAGGAGTAGGGATACAATCCCTGGATTGCCTGTCATTTTATTGCTCTGCTGTTTACCTTACAGCAGTAAGGTAAGGGGCCACTCCACCAAAGAGGCACAAGAGTTTACATTCACTGTTTTTGGCACTCTCTATTTGGAGAAGCACCTTATGAGCCACGTGTCACTTTGTTTTTTCTATATAGAGACTCAAGTTCATTTCCTTTATTTTGCTGCAGTTACACTGTGTGATTCACATTTATGTCAGTATTGGTATACTTGTTTATTTATTGTGCCTGACTTTGCTCCGGTTATGAGGATTTTGATTGCACTTTACTATCGCACTAATTAGAGGTTTGAGTTTCACATATGCGATTTTGGATTTATGTATTTCTAAGCACTAGACACTTTACTATCCCTTTTGTGATGTGATCTAAGCACCTAAGGCCACGTACACACGGGCGGATTGTCTGCCCAACTAAGTTCGTCAGACAATCCGACAGACAATCCGTTCAAAATTTGCATGAACGGACTTGACCACACACGATGAGCAGACAGTCCGCTGAAAGCGTGCGTGATGACGTGTACGGCACGTACGACGGGACTAGAAAAACGACGTCCTATACACTGCAATGCAACCTTCAGCCGTGTAAATCCTTTCTGAGCATGCACCATACTTAGTCCGTCCAACTTGCCTACACACGAGCGGACTGTCCGCTGAAACCAAGTTTGGACGGACAAAACCAAGTTTGAACGGACTGTCTTACGGAAATTCCGTAAGACTTTGTTCGTCAGATTGTCCGCTGAAAAAGTCCGCTGAAGCCCACACACGAGCGGATTGTCCGCTGAAACACGGTTCAGCGGACTAAGTTGGACAGACAATCCGCCCGTGTGTACGCGGCCTTACACTTTATTCACTTACCGCATTGTTTGCTGTTGTTGCATAACCTGTGTTTTGTAATTTTTCGGGCTATACTGGCTTTGCACTTTTATGTAATTGTTTACCCTTGGGGAAATGTGCTAGGGGTTACACACTGAATCTGCTAATTTCATGCACTAGGCACTTTAGTTTAGCATAATATTTTAAGGTAGCGCAACACCATTTATTTGATTTTGACATATGATTTTTGGTGGTAGGGCTTATACCTCTGTCGGTGGTTTGCCGCAACCTGCCCTTAAGCCCCGTACACACTATCAGATTGTCTGCTGAGTTTTTCCTTTAGATTTACCAAAACCATGTAGTAGAAGGGCCAGCCTGATTGCAGACACATTGAAACTCCTAAGGTTTGACCTCATATTATATGGTTTTGGTAAATCTGAAGGAAAAACTCAGCAGACAATCTGATAGTGTGTATGGAGCTTAAGTGTTAGTTTACGAGTTGTATGATAGCGCGGGGATACTCCAATTTTTTCTACTAAATCCTGCAAACAGTTTGCTGAAGACAAGCAGACTAAGGACATGGATTACTGGAACCATGTCCTGTGGTCTGATGAGACCAAGATAAACGTATTTGGTGTCAGGTGGTGACAAGCGTGTGTGGGGGCAACCAGGTGAGGAGGACAAAGACAAGTGTGTCTTGTCTACAGTCAGGCATGGTGGTGGAGTGTCATGGTCTGGGGCTGCATGAGTGCTGCCGGCACTGGGGGGCTACAGATCATTGAGGGGACCATGAATGCCAACATGTACTGTGACATACTGAAGCAGAGCATGATCCCCTCCCTTCAGAGACTGGGCCGCAGGGCAGTATTCCAACATGATAACCACCCCAAACACACCTCCAAGATGACCACTGCCTTGCTAAAGAAGCTGAGGGTAAAGGTGACGGCCTGGCCAAGCATGTCTCCAGACCTAAACCCTATTGATCATCTGTGGGACATCCTCAAATGGAAGGTGGAGGAGCGCAAGGTCTCCAACATCCACCAGCTCTGTGATGTACTGACAGCCAATCTTATTTTCTGAGGCCCGAAAAACGCCAGGACAGTACAAATACCCTCCAAATGACACCTTTTTGGAAATTAGACAGTCTGAGGCATGTAATGCCCCGTACACACGACCAGACTTTTCAACATCAAAAGTCTGACGGAATGATTCCGGCAGACTATTCGATCGTGTGTGGGCTGCAGCGGACTTTTGATTTGCAAAAGTCTGACAGACTTTAGAAATGGAACATGCTTCAAATTTTTCCGAAAGAACTCCGCCGGACCCAGTTCCTACTGAGAAATCCGCTCATGTGTGTGCTAGTCCGACGGACAAAAACCGATGCGAGGGCAGCTATTGGCTACTGGCTATGAACTTCCTTATTCTAGTCCGGTCGTACGTCATCACGTTCGAATCCGTCGGAGTTTGGTGTGATTGTGTGTGGCCAAGTCCGTTCATTCGGAAAGTCCGTCAGAACTCTGTCAGAACTCCGTCAGAACTCCGTCGAAAGTCTGTCGGACCTAAGTCTGGTCGTGTGTACGCGGCATTAGAGTAAGAAAGTAAGAGTAGTAAGAGGCATGGTGAGTTTTTCGAAGTTGTAATTTTTCTTTTTTTGAAAATTAAGAAATTGGATACAATTTACCTTGTCTTCATACATGTACAATATCTCACACAAGTGAGCACACCCCTCACATTTTTGTAAATATTTTATTATATCTTTTCATGTGACAACACTGAAGAAAATAATGGCGGCCACACAAAATATTGACCCTTTGGGCCCAATTTGGACATTTTCACTTAGGGGTGTACTGACTTTTGTTACCAGCGGTTTAGACATTAATGGCTGTGTGTTGAGTTATTTTGAGGGGACGGCAAATTTACACTGTTATACAAGCTGTACACTCACTACTTTACATTGTAGACAAGTGTCATTTCTTCAGTGTTGTCACATGAAAAGATAGAAGAAAATATTTACAAAAATGTGAGGGGTGTACTTACTTTTTTGAAATACTGTATATATATATATAAATAAATAAATAAATAAATATATATATATATATATATATATATATATATATATATATATATATTTTTTTTTTACATTTTTGTTTGTTGTCACAATGAAGATAATATATAACAGCAAAGTTTTCATCTGTCATTAATAGGTTAACGATTGGCTACAGCTAATCACATAGTACAGGGTGCTGTGATTGGCCCAGGTACCATGTGATAGCTGTGAGACAATCAGAGCATAGGCAACAAAGCGAATATGAAATAATTAATAACAGCTGTCAACATTGTGATCATGTGATTGCATAGCGATCACATGATCACCGGGCCCCCGAGTACCGGGATCTGCAATCCACTCTGACACAGCAGTCGGGGGGGCGGGGGGTTTGGGGTGGGGGTAGGTGCAGTGCACGCTCCTAAACCCAGATCAGGCACATGATGTACAGCTACATGATTGTGCCTGCACAAAAAACTGTTCAGCCATAACTATACCTAAAGGGGCCTAAACCTGACATGGCACTACAAAGGGGCGTGACCCCAGGATACTGCCAGGTGCCTACCCTTAGGGCAGTAGAAAGGAGCATGACCCCAGGATGCTGCTAGGAGCCTACCCTTAGGGCAGTAGAAAGGAGCATGACCCCAGGATGCTGCTAGGAGCCTACACTTAGGGCAGTAGAAAGGAGCATGACCCCAGGATGCTAGTAAGGAGACTAACCCTTAGGGAACTACAAAGGGGCATGACCCCAAGATACTGCTAGGAGCCTACACTTAGGGCAGTAGAAAGGAGCATGACCCCAGGATACTCCTAGAAGCCTACACTTAGGGCAGTAGAAAGGAGCATGACCCCAGGATCCCGCTAGGTGCCTACCCTTAGGGCAGTAGAAAGGAGCATGACCCCAGGATACTGCTAGAAGCCTACCCTAAGGGTAGTAGAAAGGAGCATGACCCCCGGATACTGCTAGGAGCCTACCCTTAGGGCAGTAGAAAAGAGCATGACCCCAGGATACTGCTAGGAGCCTACCCTTAGGGCAGTAGAAAGGAGCATGACCTCAGGATACTGCCAGGAGCCTACCCTTAGGGCAGTAGAAAGGGGCATGACCCAAGGATACTGCTAGGAACCTACCCTTAGGGCAGTAGAAAGGAGCACGACCCCAGGATACTGCTAGGAGCCTACCCTTAGGGCAGTAGAAAGAGCATGACCCCAGGATACTGCCAGGAGCCTACCCTTAGGGCGGTAGAAAGGAGCACGACCCCAGGATACTGCTAGGAGCCTACCCTTAGGGCAGTAGAAAGGGGCATGACCCAGGATACAGCTAGAAGCCTACCCTTAGGGCAGTAGAAAGGAGCATGACCCCAGGATACTGCCAGGAGCCTACCCTTAGGGCAGTAGAAAGGAGCATGACCCCAGGATACTGCCAGGAGCCTACCCTTAGGGCAGTAGAAAGAAGCATGACCCCAGGATGCTGCTAGGAGCCTACACTTAGGGTAGTAGAAAAGAGCATGACCCCAGGATGCTAGTAAGGAGACTAACCCTTAGGGAACTACAAAGGGGCATGACCCCAAGATACTGCTAGGAGCCTACACTTAGGGCAGTAGAAAGGAGCATGACCCCAGGATGCCGCTAGGTGCCTACCCTTAGACAGTAGAAAGGAGCATGACCCCAGGATACTGCTAGGAGCCTACCCTTAGGGCAGTAGAAAGGAGCATGACCCCAGGATACTGCTAGGAGCCTACCCTTAGGGCAGTAGAAAGGAGCATGACCCCAGGATACTGCTAGAAGCCTACCCTTATGGCAGTAGAAAGGAGCATGACCCCAGGATACTGCTAAGAGCCTACCCTTAGGGCAGTAGAAAGGAGCATGACCCCAGGATACTGCCAGGAGCCTACCCTTAGGGCAGTAGAAAGGGGCATGACCCCAGGATACTGCCAGGAGCCTACCCTTAGGGCAGTAGAAAGGAGCATGACCCCAGGATACTGCCAGGAGGCGGAGCCTACCCTTAGGGCAGTAGAAAGGGGCATGACCCCAGGATACTGCCAGGAGCCTTCCCTTAGGGCAGTAGAAAGGAGAATGACCCAAAGGATGCTAGTAAGGAGACTAACCCTTAGGGAACTACAAAGGGGCATGACCCCAGGATACTGCTAGGAGCCTACCCTTAGGGCAGTAGAAAGGAGAATGACCCCAGGATACTGCTAGGAGCCTACCCTTAGGGCAGTAGAAAGGAGAATGACCCCAGGATACTGCTAGGAGCCCACCCTTAGGGCAGTAGAAAGGAGAATGACCCCAGGATACTGCCAGGAGCCTACCCTTAGGGCAGTAGAAAGGAGCACGACCCCAGGATACTGCTAGGAGCCTACCCTTAGGGCAGTAGAAAGGGGCATGACCCCAGGATACTGCTAGAAGCCTACCCTTAGGGCAGTAGAAAGGAGCATGACCCCAGGATACTGCCAGGAGCCTACCCTTAGGGCAGTAGAAAGGAGCATGATCCCAGGATACTGCCAGGAGCCTACCCTTAGGGCAGTAGAAAGGAGCATGACCCCAGGATTCTGCTAGGAGCCTACACTTAGGGCAGTAGAAAGGAGCATGACCCCAGGATGCTAGTAAGGAGACTAACCCTTAGGGAACTACAAAGGGGCATGACCCCAAGATACTGCTAGGAGCCTACACTTAGGGCAGTAGAAAGGAGCATGACCCCAGGATGCCTCTAGGTGCCTACCCTTAGGCAGTAGAAAGGAGCATGACCCCAGGATACTGCTAGGAGCCTACCCTTAGGACAGTAGAAAGGAGCATGACCCCAGGATACTGCTATGAGCCTACCCTTAGGGCAGTAGAAAGGAGCATGACCCCAGGATACTGCTAGAAGCCTACCCTTAGGGCAGTAGAAAGGAGCATGACCCCTGGATACTGCTAGAAGCCTACCCTTAGGGCAGTAGAAAGGAGCATGACCCCAGGATACTGCCAGGAGCCTACCCTTAGGGCAGTAGAAAGGGGCATGACCCCAGGATACTGCCAGGAGCCTACCCTTAGGGCAGTAGAAAGGAGCATGACCCAAGGATGCTAGTAAGGAGACTAACCCTTAGGGAACTACAAAGGGGCATGACCCCAGGATACTGCTAGGAGCCTACCCTTAGGGCAGTAGAAAGGAGCATGACCCCAGGATACTTCTAGGAGCCTACCCTTAGGGCAGTAGAAAGGAGAATGACCCCAGGATACTGCCAGGAGCCTACCCTTAGGGCAGTAGAAAGGAGCACGACCCCAGGATACTGCTAGGAGCCTACCCTTAGGGCAGTAGAAAGGAGAATGACCCCAGGATACTGCCAGGAGCCTACCCTTAGGGCAGTAGAGAGGAGCACGACCCCAGGATACTGCTAGGAGCCTACCCTTAGGGCAGTAGAAAGGAGAATGACCCCAGGATACTGCTAGGAGCCTACCCTTAGGGCAGTAGAAAGGAGAATGACCCCAGGATACTGCCAGGAGCCTACCCTTAGGGCAGTAGAAAGGAGCACAACCCCAGGATACTGCTAGAAGCCTACCCTTAGGGCAGTAGAAAGGGGCATGACCCCAGGATACTGCTAGAAGCCTACCCTTAGGACAGTAGAAAGGAGCATGACCCCAGGATACTGCCAGGAGCCTACCCTTAGGGCAGTAGAAAGGAGCATGACCCCAGGATTCTGCTAGGAGCCTACACTTAGGGCAGTAGAAAGGAGCATGACCCCAGGATGCTAGTAAGGAGACTAACCCTTAGGGAACTACAAAGGGGCATGACCCCAAGATACTGCTAGGAGCCTACACTTAGGGCAGTAGAAAGGAGCATGACCCCAGGATGCCGCTAGGTGCCTACCCTTAGGCAGTAGAAAGGAGCATGACCCCAGGATACTGCTAGGAGCCTACCCTTAGGGCAGTAGAAAGGAGCATGACCCCAGGATACTGCTATGAGCCTACCCTTAGGGCAGTAGAAAGGAGCATGACCCCAGGATACTGCTAGAAGCCTACCCTTAGGGCAGTAGAAAGGAGCATGACCCCCGGATACTGCTAGGAGCCTACCCTTAGAGCAGTAGAAAGGAGCATGACCCCAGGATACTGCCAGGAGCCTACCCTTAGGGCAGTAGAAAGGGGCATGACCCCAGGATACTGCCAGGAGCCTACCCTTAGGGCAGTAGAAAGGGGCATGACCCCAGGATACTGCCAGGAGCCTACCCTTAGGGCAGTAGAAAGGAGCACGACCCAAGGATGCTAGTAAGGAGACTAACCCTTAGGGAACTACAAAGGGGCATGACCCCAGGATACTGCTAGGAGCCTACCCTTAGGGCAGTAGGAAGGAGCATGACCCCAGGATACTGCTAGGAGCCTACCCTTAGGGCAGTAGAAAGGAGAATGACCCCAGGATACTGCTAGGAGCCTACCCTTAGGGCAGTAGAAAGGAGAATGACCCCAGGATACTGCTAGGAGCCCACCCTTAGGGCAGTAGAAAGGAGAATGACCCCAGGATACTGCCAGGAGCCTACCCTTAGGGCAGTAGAAAGGAGCACGACCCCAGGATACTGCTAGGAGCCTACCCTTAGGGCAGTAGAAAGGGGCATGACCCCAGGATACTGCTAGAAGCCTACCCTTAGGGCAGTAGAAAGGAGCATGACCCCAGGATACTGCCAGGAGCCTACCCTTAGGGCAGTAGAAAGGAGCATGATCCCAGGATACTGCCAGGAGCCTACCCTTAGGGCAGTAGAAAGGAGCATGACCCCCGGATACTGCTAGGAGCCTACCCTTAGAGCAGTAGAAAGGAGCATGACCCCAGGATACTGCCAGGAGCCTACCCTTAGGGCAGTAGAAAGGGGCATGACCCCAGGATACTGCCAGGAGCCTACCCTTAGGGCAGTAGAAAGGAGCACGACCCAAGGATGCTAGTAAGGAGACTAACCCTTAGGGAACTACAAAGGGGCATGACCCCAGGATACTGCTAGGAGCCTACCCTTAGGGCAGTAGGAAGGAGCATGACCCCAGGATACTGCTAGGAGCCTACCCTTAGGGCAGTAGAAAGGAGAATGACCCCAGGATACTGCTAGGAGCCTACCCTTAGGGCAGTAGAAAGGAGAATGACCCCAGGATACTGCTAGGAGCCCACCCTTAGGGCAGTAGAAAGGAGAATGACCCCAGGATACTGCCAGGAGCCTACCCTTAGGGCAGTAGAAAGGAGCACGACCCCAGGATACTGCTAGGAGCCTACCCTTAGGGCAGTAGAAAGGGGCATGACCCCAGGATACTGCTAGAAGCCTACCCTTAGGGCAGTAGAAAGGAGCATGACCCCAGGATACTGCCAGGAGCCTACCCTTAGGGCAGTAGAAAGGAGCATGATCCCAGGATACTGCCAGGAGCCTACCCTTAGGGCAGTAGAAAGGAGCATGACCCCAGGATTCTGCTAGGAGCCTACACTTAGGGCAGTAGAAAGGAGCATGACCCCAGGATGCTAGTAAGGAGACTAACCCTTAGGGAACTACAAAGGGGCATGACCCCAAGATACTGCTAGGAGCCTACACTTAGGGCAGTAGAAAGGAGCATGACCCCAGGATGCCTCTAGGTGCCTACCCTTAGGCAGTAGAAAGGAGCATGACCCCAGGATACTGCTAGGAGCCTACCCTTAGGACAGTAGAAAGGAGCATGACCCCAGGATACTGCTATGAGCCTACCCTTAGGGCAGTAGAAAGGAGCATGACCCCAGGATACTGCTAGAAGCCTACCCTTAGGGCAGTAGAAAGGAGCATGACCCCTGGATACTGCTAGGAGCCTACCCTTAGGGCAGTAGAAAGGAGAATGACCCCAGGATACTGCTAGGAGCCTACCCTTAGGGCAGTAGAAAGGAGAATGACCCCAGGATACTGCTAGGAGCCCACCCTTAGGGCAGTAGAAAGGAGAATGACCCCAGGATACTGCCAGGAGCCTACCCTTAGGGCAGTAGAAAGGAGCACGACCCCAGGATACTGCTAGGAGCCTACCCTTAGGGCAGTAGAAAGGGGCATGACCCCAGGATACTGCTAGAAGCCTACCCTTAGGGCAGTAGAAAGGAGCATGACCCCAGGATACTGCCAGGAGCCTACCCTTAGGGCAGTAGAAAGGAGCATGATCCCAGGATACTGCCAGGAGCCTACCCTTAGGGCAGTAGAAAGGAGCATGACCCCAGGATTCTGCTAGGAGCCTACACTTAGGGCAGTAGAAAGGAGCATGACCCCAGGATGCTAGTAAGGAGACTAACCCTTAGGGAACTACAAAGGGGCATGACCCCAAGATACTGCTAGGAGCCTACACTTAGGGCAGTAGAAAGGAGCATGACCCCAGGATGCCTCTAGGTGCCTACCCTTAGGCAGTAGAAAGGAGCATGACCCCAGGATACTGCTAGGAGCCTACCCTTAGGACAGTAGAAAGGAGCATGACCCCAGGATACTGCTATGAGCCTACCCTTAGGGCAGTAGAAAGGAGCATGACCCCAGGATACTGCTAGAAGCCTACCCTTAGGGCAGTAGAAAGGAGCATGACCCCTGGATACTGCTAGGAGCCTACCCTTAGGGCAGTAGAAAGGAGCATGACCCCAGGATACTGCCAGGAGCCTACCCTTAGGGCAGTAGAAAGGGGCATGACCCCAGGATACTGCCAGGAGCCTACCCTTAGGGCAGTAGAAAGGGGCATGACCCCAGGATACTGCCAGGAGCCTACCCTTAGGGCAGTAGAAAGGGGCATGACCCCAGGATACTGCCAGGAGCCTACCCTTAGGGCAGTAGAAAGGAGCATGACCCAAGGATGCTAGTAAGGAGACTAACCCTTAGGGAACTACAAAGGGGCATGACCCCAGGATACTGCTAGGAGCCTACCCTTAGGGCAGTAGAAAGGAGAATGACCCCAGGATACTGCTAGGAGCCTACCCTTAGGGCAGTAGAAAGGAGAATGACCCCAGGATACTGCCAGGAGCCTACCCTTAGGGCAGTAGAAAGGAGAATGACCCCAGGATACTGCCAGGAGCCTACCCTTAGGGCAGTAGAAAGGAGAATGACCCCAGGATACTGCTAGGAGCCTACCCTTAGGGCAGTAGGAAGGAGCATGACCCCAGGATACTGCTAGGAGCCTACCCTTAGGGCAGTGGGAAGGAGGATGACCCCAGGATGCTAGTAAGGAGACTAATCCTTAAGGAACTACAAAGGGGCATGAAAAAGCACCCCCCCCCCCGTGGGTGAATTTCTCCTACCAGCAAGAACACAGCACAACAATACAATACGGTGTAAAGCAATTCCAACAGTTACAGTCCACACAGGTCATATTTACAACCTGCTATGTACAATAAACACAACTTCCCCTTTCTGTATTACAAACTAGAACTGAGAAAACATGAGCCCTTCCCCCCAGGGGTGTAGATGAAGAATGACCTAATGTTCATAATAAAAAAAACTAACAACCAAACATTATTTATTTTCTGAAAGCAGACACCCTGGAGAATAAAATGGTGGTAGTTCCCCCCGTTTTACTTACCTGAACCCCCGAACTTGACCCACGCTGTCTCTCTGCCCGGAGTTCTCTGCTCTTGATTTGATAGATTGATAGCAGCACAGCCATTGGCTCTCACTGCTGTCAATCAAATCCAATGACGCAGCGCTGGGGGGCGGGGCCTAGTCCTGCATTCGGCCTCTATGGACGCCGAAGGCTGGACTCGTGAGTGCGCACCCGCAAGGTAACCCCCCGGGAGAGCGCTTCTCCCAGGACGTTATCAGATGCGGGGAGGAGCCGCCGGGGGACCCCAGAAGATGTTCGGGGCCACTCTGTGCAAAATGATCTGAACAGTGGAGGTAAGTATGACATGTTTGTTATTATTATTTTTCTTTAAACAAACCTTTAGTGTCACTTTAAGTGCTTGGGCGTAACTTTGAATTCCTATGTGATGCATTTTTTAGGGACGGGTTTTCTTTAATGAGACATCGGGGTTTATGTTATAAAATGTTGCAAATAGTTAATTTATTTTCTTCTCTGATGTTATGAGGCTGCATTGATGGATGCTGATGAGGCGACATTGATGAGGCTGCATTGATGAAGCGCGGATGAGGCTGAATTACTGGGCACTGATGGGGCTGCATTGATGGGCATTGATGGGTGCTGATGAGGCTGCATTGATAAGGCTGCATTGATGGGCACTTATGAGGCTGCATTAGTGGGGGCTGATAAGGCTGCATTGATGAGGCTGCATTTATGGGCGCTGATGAGGCTGTATTGATGAGCATTGGTGAAGCTACATTGATGAGCACTGATGAGGCTCCATTGATGAGAACTGGTGAGGCTGCATTGATGGGCACTGATAAGGCTGTATTGATGCGACGCTGATGAGGCTGAATTGATGGGCACTGATGAGATTGCATTGATGAGATGCTGGTGAGGCTGCATTGATGGGCGCTGATGAGGCTGCACTGATGGGCACTTATGAGGCTGCGTTAATGGGGGCTGATGAGGCTGTATTGATGAGTACTGGTGAAGCTACATTGATGGGCACTGATAAGGCTGTATTGATGGGCGCTGATGAGGCTCCATTGATGAGAACTGGTGAGGCTGCCTTAATGGACACTGATAAGGCTGTATTGATGGGCACTGATGGGCGCTGATGAGGCTCCATTGATGAGAACTGGTGAGGCTGCCTTAATGGGCACTGATAAGGCTGTATTGATGGGCACTGATGGGCGCTGATGAGGCTCCATTGATGAGAACTGGTAAGGCTGCATTGATGGGCACTGATAAGGCTGTATTGATGGGCACTGATGGGTGCTGATGAGGCTCCATTGATGAGAACTGGTGAAGCTGCATTGATGGGCACTGATAAGGCTGTATTGATGGGCGCTGATGAGGTGGTTCTGATGGATGCTGATGATGATGCATTGATGGGCAGTGGTGGGCGCTGATGATAAGTGTAAACAATGTACTCGCTGTGTCCTGTCAGCCTTGCCTGTGATTGGCTCTTCTTTCCTCACACAGACATAACATTGGAGGAGAAGACTGCTGATAACTAGGAAGTCTGTTTACATGAGACCCGCTGTGATTGGTCCTCCCCTCCCCCATCTGTAATCAGCTGATACAATTGAGTATTATTCTGTCTCTGGGCACAAAAAGCAAAAAACAAAACATCTCCGGCAGAGAGAGGGTTAAAGTGAATGTAGCCGTGTATTAGTTGTGTATATGTTGTGTATTTGTGTATATGGTGTGTATTTGTTGTGTATTTGTTGTGTTGTGTATTTGTTTGTTTCTATTTCTCTGTCTACAATTATCATTGAAAGTGAAAGAAAAGCCCGAATTGTGTGTTGTACCCAGAACAGGAAGTGAGGGAAATCCTCCAATGGGGACACTCAGTGTGGAGGGATTTCCTGTCACTTCCTGTGGTGGGAACGGGACAGGAAGTGAAGAGAAATCTCCTCATATGGGGGCCGGGATGGCACTACACGGGTCCTAACCCTCCAATAGGAGAGAAGAACAAATCTTTTCCCCCCCAATTGCATTCTGAGCGGGTCGGTGCGGGTGATGTCATCTCTATATCTCTGTATAGAGAAGAGATACCGATCCACATAAGTGACCCCACCCTGACCGCCGTATATGATGGATTCCGGTGTCACCCTGCGCCCCGCCCCCCCACACCTGAGTGACGTCACGCTCCGCCCCGCCCCCCACACTGAACACCTGAGTGACGTCACGCTCCCGCCGAAAGGTGTGTCTGTCCCTCAGCCAGGGAGAAAAAGTTGTGAGAGGAAATCCCGCCCACCAACTTTTCCATGGCGGTGATTGGCCGGAAGTCAGTCAGTCCTGGTCATTCCAGCAATCCGATTGGAGGAACGGAGAGGAGCGGTTTACAGGCAACTGAGGGGAACAGAGAGAGAGCGAAAGAGCCAGAGAGAGAGAGAGAGAGATATTTACATCCATCCATAGAGGAGAGCGAGAGAGACCCCTATACATCCATAGAGAGGGGGAGATGTGAGGAGAGGAGCCGCCATGAAGAGTCTGAAATCCCGACTGAAGAAACATGAAGTCACCATCAATGTGAGTACCGAGAGATCCCTACATACCCCATGTGTCCCCTCCCCCACCCCCTACATACCCCATGTGTCCCCTCCCCCCTACATACCCCATGTGTCCCCTCCCCCCCTACATACCCCATGTGTCGCCCTCCCTCCCCCCCTACATACCCCATGTGTCCCCTCCCCCCCTACATACCCCATGTGTCGCCCACCCCCTACATACCCCATGTGTCGCCCACCCCCTACATACCCCATGTGTCCCCTCCCCCCACCCCCTACATACCCCATGTGTCGCCCTCCCCCCCCTACATACCCCATGTGTCGCCCTCCCCCACCCCCTACATACCCCATGTGTCCCCTCCCCCTACATACCCCATGTGTCCCCTCCCCCACCCCCTACATACCCCATGTGTCCCCTCCCCCCTACATACCCCATGTGTCCCCTCCCCCCCTACATACCCCATGTGTCGCCCTCCCTCCCCCCCTACATACCCCATGTGTCCCCTCCCCCCCTACATACCCCATGTGTCGCCCACCCCCTACATACCCCATGTGTCGCCCACTACATACCCCATGTGTCCCCGCCCCCCACCCCCTACATACCCCATGTGCGCCCTCTCCCCCTACATACCCCATGTGTCCCCTCCCCCCCTACATACCCCATGTGTCGCCCTCCCTCCCCCCCTACATACCCCATGTGTCCCCTCCCCCCCTACATACCCCATGTGTCGCCCACCCCCTACATACCCCATGTGTCGCCCACTACATACCCCATGTGTCCCCTCCCCCCACCCCCTACATACCCCATGTGCGCCCTCTCCCCCTACATACCCCATGTGTCGCCCTCCCCCACCCCCTACATACCCCATGTGTCCCCTCCCCCCCTACATACCCCATGTGTCGCCCACCCCCTACATACCCCATGTGTCGCCCTCCCCCACCCCCTACATACCCCATGTGCGCCCTCTCCCCCTACACCCTCCATGTGTCTGTACCCTTAAGGTGGGGTAGTAAAATATCTCCCCAATAGGAGCTCCAGAATATTTTCGGTTGTGGAGCGTCGGGTGTTTTTTCAGGGGGCATTTTGGCAAATTTGTAGCGAGGCAAAACGGAGATGCCCGCGGTGCCGTTCGTTGTTAGACATCCTAAGTGCGGGTAACAGACGTGCGTTTTGTTGGGTGACAACAAGTGCTACAAACTTGCCAAAACGTCCCCCGACACCAAAAAAATGTTTTTGGGGCGGGAGGGGTTTGCTGCTCTTGGAGGAACCCCCCTTGGGCGCAACGAGCGGGACCGTGCGCCGTCTCTACACTCCGGTGTGAATTGGGTCCCGCGGGGCGCAGGTTCTGTGCGGGGCGTTTCTCACCGAAGGTTTTCATATTGCTCGCCAGATTATTGTATACTGTTTTATTTATTTTTTTGGTGGGATTGTGATGTCAGATGGCGGGGGTGGGGGGGTCACTGTCTTCCTTGTCTTCGATTGGTGGGGAAAAAACAAGTATTTGATCCCCCTGCTGATTTTGTACGTTTGCCGACTGACAGAGAAACAATCAGTCTATAATTTGGTCGGTTTATTATAACCGCGAGAGACGGAATAACAACAAAAATTATCCAGAAAAACAAAATAACAATTCCAAAAAATTATAAATTGATTTGCATTTTAATGAGTGAAATAAGTATCTGACCCTTTTCACAACACGTGACTCGGTGGCAAAACCCTTGTCGGCGATCACAGAGGTCGAACGTTTCTTGGAGTTGGCCTCCAGGTTCGCACATCTCAGGAGGGATTTTGTTCTCTTTGCAGATCTTCTCCAAGTCATTAAGGTTTTGAGGCTGACGTTTGGTAAATCGAACCTTCAGCTCCCTCCATATATTTTCTATGGGATTGAGGTCTGTAGACTGGCAAGGCCACTCCGGAACCTTAATGTGCTTCTTCTTGAGCCGCTCCTTTGTCGCCTTGGCCGTGTGTTTTGGGTCATTGTCCATTTTAAGTGCCCTGGCTGACGGAAGGAGGTTCTCACCCAGGATTTGATGGTACATGGCCCCGTCCATCGTCCCTTTTGATGCGGTGAAGTTCTCCTGTCCCCTTTAGTGGAGGAAAAAAAACCCCAAAGCATAAATGTTTCCACCTCCATGTATGACGGTGGGGGATGGGGTTCTTGGGGGTCATAGGCAGCAGTTGAGTTGATGCCAAAGAGCTTGATTTTTTTGGTCTCATCTGATCACAACATATTTTCAGCTGCAGTGCTCGGGGGGGCCCCAGGGAAAGCATTGGAGCGGGGGGGGGGGGGGGGGTAAGTATTGGAGCAGGGGGGGGCCCCTCTTCTGCCCTGAAGCATGTGTGCTGTTAAAGCTGAACTGTTAGCTGCTTGCCGACCAGCGCACGACAATGTACGTGGGCACAACGGCAAGGCTGGGCAAATGGGCGTACCTGTACCGTCCCTTTTTTAAGACGCGTCTTTGTGGCCGCGCACACGTGCCCGCCGCATACTCCGTGAGCGTGCCCGTGGGCTCGATGTCCACCGGGGGGCCCCACGATCATGACACAGAGTGGCAGAACGAATGTAAACAAGGCATTTCCCTGTTCTGCTTGTCTTTGGGAGCAGTGATCGCTGTCATGTTCTAGTGAGCCGAGGCCCCCCCACAGTTAGAATCACTCCCTAGGACGCACTTAACCCCTTGATCGCCTCCTAAGTGTTTAACCCCCTTCCCTGACAGTGTCATTTACACAGTAATCGGTGCATTTTTATAGCACTGATCGCTGTATAAATAACAATGGTCCCAAAATAGTGTGAAGTGTCCCGCAATGTCGCAGTCACGATAAAAAATCACAGATCACTACCATTACTAATAAAAAAAATAAAAATAAAATATTTAATAAAAATGCCATAAATCTATCAACTATATTTTGTAGATGCTATAACTTTTGCGAAACCAATCTCAATATACGCTTATTGCGTTTACAAAAAAAAATATGCGTGAAAATAAATATTATATTATATATTTATTTTCACACACATTGCGTTTACAAAAAAAATAAATAATATCTGTGAAAATAAATATATAATATAATATTTATTTTCACACATTTTTTATTTTATTTTATTTTTTTGTAAACGCAATAAGCGTATATTGAGATTAACTTTTGTGAAACCAATCTCAATATACGCTTATTGCGTTTACAAAAAAATAATAATAAATAATATGTGTGAAAATAAATATATTATATATTTTCACACATTTTTTATTTTTTTTTTTGTAAACGCAATAAGCGTATATTGAGATTGGTTTCACAAAAGTTAATCTCAATATACGCTTATTGCGTTTACAAAAAAAAAAAAAAAATGTGTGAAAATAAATATTATGTTATATATTTATTTTCACACATATTATTATTATTATTATTATTATTTTTTTTTTTTGTAAACGCAAAATGTGTGAAAATAAATATATAATATAATATTTATTTTCACGCATATTTATTTTGTAAGCGTATATTGAGATTGGTTTCGCAAAAGTTATAGCATCTACAAAATAGTTGATAGATTTATGGCATTTTTATTAAATATTTTGTTTATTTTAATAAAAATGCCATAAAACTATTCCCTATTTTGTAGACGCTATAACTTTTGCACAAACCAATCAATATACGCTTATTGCAATATATTTTATTATTATTATTATTATTATTACATATATATATTTTTTTTTTTACCAAAAATATGTAGAAGAATGCATATCGGCCTAAACTGAGAGAGAAATTTTTGTTTTTTTCTTTCTATATTTTTGGGGGATATTTTATTATAGCAAAAAGTAAAAAAATATTGCTTTTTTTTATTTTTCTTCAAAATTACGGCTCCCCCTTTTTTTATATATTTTTTTATTTATTTTGTTTATAGTGCAAACAATAAAAACCGCAGAGGTGATGAAATGCCACCAAAAGAAAGCTCTATTTATGAGTACAACGCTGCACGACCGCGCAATTGTCAGTAAAAGCGAAGCAGTGCGAATCGCAAAAAGTGCTCTGGGGCTGATGTGGTTAAGCAAAATGTACCCGTGCAATGCGCCCCCCCCCCCCCCCTCTCCCTCTTGCCGCCACAACACTGCAAGGGTTAAATATACACATTTTGAATGATGGTAAACCCAATAAAAATTAATTAGTTTGGGAATTCTAAGCTTGCATATTTTATATTAGTCATTGAAAATGAATCCTCCTTGGTGGACTGGCCTCTGCCTCCCTGTTTGCTGGTATTTCCTGGCTGCAAAGGAGACAAACTCGTTCATGCATGCTCCTGGCCGGGGCTGTGTGCATCTAATGAAACACACAGTCCCCCCCCCCCCCCCCTGCAGCCGGCCCCTTCTCCAGCTCCTGATTTAGGGATGAGCACAGGTTGGTTCAGGTATAAATCCATCCTGGACTGAGCTATCCCACCAGGAAGCTGACAGCCAGTCAGGAGGCAGAAGGCACTCCCCAGCCTGCAGTTGCAGATATTGTATATGGGGGGGCAGAGTATATTTGCAGCTGTGGTGCAGGGAAAAGCCTCCTGATTGGCATCTTTAACAGCTTCCTGGCCCGGGTTTGGACTCGTGTTCCAAACCCCATCAGGTCTCAACAAGACTCGGGTGATCACAGATCTGGCCCCTTACCACGTGATCAGCTGTCAGCCACTCATGTGATGTAAACGGAGGATCAGTAATCCAGTGTGTTGTGTGTTTTTTCTTTCTTTCCTTCCTTTTCTTCTTTCCTTTTCTTCTTTCCTTTTCTTCTTTCCTTTTCTTCTTTCCTTTTCTTCTTTCCTTTTCTTCTTTCCTTTTCTTCTTTCCTTTTCTTCTTTCCTTTTCTTCTTTCCTTTTCTTCTTTCCTTTTCTTCTTTCCTTTTCTTCTTTCCTTTTCTTCTTTCCTTTTCTTCTTTCCTTTTCTTCTTTCCTTTTCTTCTTTCCTTTTCTTCTTTCCTTTTCTTCTTTCCTTTTCTTCTTTCCTTTTCTTCTTTCCTTTTCTTCTTTCCTTTTCTTCTTTCCTTTTCTTCTTTCCTTTTCTTTCCTTTCTTTTCTTTCCTTTCTTTTCTCTTCTCGCGCTGATAGCGCGTGGAGGAAAAAAAAAGCTAATCGCTGCCTTCTGTTTGAAGGGACATCGGTCCCGCAGAGGAAGAGCCTCATGTGCCCACCAGTACTGCCTACCAGTGCCACGAATCAGTGCCAACAGTACGTAACTGCCACCTATCTATGTCCATCAGTGCAGCCTCATCAGCCTACATCAATGAAGGAGAAAAACAACCTGTTTGCAAAATATATTAACAAAATGTAAAACTTATTATTATTAATATATATATATATATATATTTTTTTTTCAATTCGGTCTTTTCATTTTTTTTTTATTATTTATTTTTTAACAAAAAATAAACCGCAGAGGTGCTCTATTTGTGGGGGGGGGAAAAAAAGATAAAAATCTCATTTGTGTACAGTGTATGACCGCATACTTAGTCAAAGAGTGACCGCGCTAAAAGCTGAAAATTTCTCACTCTCTCGAACTTGTTGGAAGCTCCTCTGTGGTATTGTGGATCCGGTATCAGCTCTGAATTCAATGGATTGCCATTGGAACCCAGGCCGAGCTCCCCTCCTCCTCCTCCTTCTTTTTTTTTTTTTTTTTTTTCCCAAGCACCGGACATGTAATGAAAGGTATATCCCAGTCGGTAGCTGTGTGGGTTTTAATCATTATCCGTGAAACACAATAAACCTTGACAGGTGAAACGTTGTCACACCCGGGTGTTTCCATTCCTGAGAAAAGAGCAGTGACATGTTTCAGCCTCGGGCACTGAATACATGGACGATAGTCTGTGGGGTTGGGAGAAGATTGTACAGAGAAATGCGTATAAAAGGAAGTGTAGTGGAGATCAGACAACGCCGGGCTTCTCTACCTCCTGTAATGATATACAGCATCTCACAAAAGTCGCACACATTTTTTGTAAATCTTTTTATGTGACAACACTGAAGAAATGACACTTGTCTACAATGTAAAGTAGTGAGTGTACAGCTTGTATAACAGTGTAAATTTGCCGTCCCCTCAAAATAACTCAACACACAGCCATTAATGTCTAAACCGCTGGCAACAAAAGTCAGTACACCCCTAAGTGAAAATGTCCAAATTGGGCCCAATTAGCCATTTTCCCTCCCCGGTGTCATGTCACTCGTTAGTGTTACGAGGTCTCAGGTGTGAATGGGGAGCAGGTGTGTTCAATTTGGTGTTATCGCTCTCACTCTTTCATAGTGGTTACTGGAAGTTCAACATGGCACCCTAAGATCCCTTTTTACACTGAGCAGCCCTGGGGTGTTGGCGGTAAAGCGGTGCTATTTTTAGCGCCGTTTTACCATTGTTTTAGCGACACTATTCAGCCGCTAGCTGCAGCGGAGCTTTGCTGGCGGTATAGCAGCGCTGCCCCGTTGTTTTCAATGGGCAGGGGCGCTTTAGGAGCGGCGAGTTCACCGCTCCTAATGCGCTCCAAAGAAGCTGCTGGCAGGACTTTTTCTGACGCTCTGCCAGCGCACCGCTCCAGTGTGAAAGCCCTCGGAGCCTCTGTTTCAGAACGCTTTTCAGGCGCAATTTTTAATGCTATAGCACCTGCAAAGTGCCTCAGTGTGAAAGGGGTCCAAGTGAAAATGTCCAAATTGGGCCCAAAGTGTCAATATTTTGTGTGGCCACCATAATTTTCCAGCTCTGCTTTAACCCTCTTGGGCATGGAGGTCACCAGAGCTTCACAGGTTGCCACTGGAGTCCTCTTCCCCTCCCCCATGACAACATCACGGAGCTGGTGGATGTTGGAGACCTTGCGCTCCTCCACCTTCCGTTTGAGGATGTCCCACAGATGATCAATAGGGTTTAGGTCTGGAGACATGCTTGGCCAGTCCATCATCTTTACCCTCAGCTTCTTTAGTAAGGCAGTGGTCTTCTTGGAGCATGCAGCCCCAGACCATGACACTCCATCATGCCTGACTGTAGACAAGACACACTTGTCTTTGTCCTCCTCACCTGGTTGCCCCCACACACGCTTGTCACCATCTGACACCAAATACGTTTATCTTGGTCTCATCAGACCACAGGACATGGTTGCAGTAATCCAAGTCCTTAGTCTGCTTGTCTTCAGCAAACTATTTGTGGGTTTTCTTGTGCATCATCTTTAGAAGAGGCTTCCTTCTGGGACGACAGCCATGCAGAACAATTTGATGCGGTGTGTGGCGTATGGTCTGAACACTGACAGGCTGACCCTCCCCCCCCCCCACCCCTACAACCTCTGCAGCAATGCTGGCAGCACCTCTGGATATGACGCTGAGCACGTGACCTCAACTTCTTTGGACCATGGTGAGGCCTGTTCTGAGGGGAACCTGTCCTGTTATACCGCTGTATGGTCTTGGCCACCATGCTGCAGCTCAGTTTCAGGGTCTTGGCAATCTTCTTATAGCCTAGGCCATCTTTATGTAGAGCAACAATTCTTATTTTCAGATCCTCAGAGTTCTTTGCCATGAGGTGCCATGTTGAACTTCCAGTGACCAGTATGAGAGAGTGAGAGCAATAACACCAAATTTAACACACCTGCTCCCCATTCACACCTGAGACCTTGTAACACTAACGAGTCACATGACACCGGGGAGGGAAAATGGCTAATTGGGCCCAATTTGGACATTTTCACTTAGGGGTGTACTGACTTTTGTTGTCAGCGGTTTAGACATTAATGGCTGTGTGTTGAGTTATTTTGAGGGGACGGCAAATTTACACTGTTATACAAGCTGTACACTCACTACTTTACATTGTAGACAAGTGTCATTTCTTCAGTGTTGTCACATGGAAAGAGAGAAGGAAATATTTACAAAAATGTGACTGGGGGGTGTACTTACTTTTGTGAGATACTGTATGCGCAACATTGTTTGAACTTTGAAACCATAAAAAGGTGATGTCGTTGATGGGCAAACAAGGCATTCTGGGAAAATTGCTCCTCGTATTCTTACTAGCCTGTTATTACCGCACCACCTTATTACCCGGCTGAAATATAAACTTGTTCTCCTCTATTTACTTTTAGAGGCTCATGTGGTTTGTCGGCATAATGACATTATTTCCACACTGGTTGTGGTTTCACTGCAGACAATAAAGAGCAGCTCCGGGCAACGAGTATAATCCGCCCCTAGACCAGCCAAGTCTCATCCAAGGTTCTGTGCAACCCTGAGGTTCCTACTGTGGTTGCTGTGGGTGATTGGCTTCCCATTTGCTGTTGCCTGCATAGTTTAGGGCCAGTAGCAATAGGCAGAGGCCACTGCTTTACACCAATGATCTTCTTTTTTTTTTTTTTCCCCTGTCTGTATGGGTGGCATACTTCCTGTTACCCTCTGACCCCCATTGAATTGGTTTTAGCAGGGGTTCCCTGACGAGTTTCAATACCGGTCTTCCTCAGGGGGTAAAGTGATAATCATATAGAGCAGTGCTCTCAACTTTCTATACAAAGGGCCTGTCCTTCAGACTTTAGGGGGTGGGCAGACTGTGGCCATTGGGAGTAGAAAATGTCCTGACATCAGTGAGGAAGAAGACAATGCACCATCTTTGGTGTCAGTGGGAGACATTTTTCCCCTTTCACTGTTGCCAGAGGGAGAAATTGTTTTCCCCTTTTGCTGGTGTCAGTGGGGGAAATTGCCCCCCCCCCTTTTGCTGGTGTCAGTGGGGGAAATTGCCCCCCCTTTTGCTGGTGTCAGTGGGGGAAATTGCCCCCCCTTTTGCTGGTGTCAGTGGGGGAAATTGCCCCCCCCCTTTTCTGGTGTCAGTGGGGGAAATTGCCCCCCCTTTTCTGGTGTCGGTGGGGGAAATTGCCCCCCCCCTTTTTGCTGGTGTCGGTGGGGGAAATTGCCCCCCCCTTTTGCTGGTGTCGGTGGGGGAAATTGTCCCCCCCCCCCTTTTTGCTGGTGTCAGTGGGGGAAATTGTCCCCCCCCCCTTTTGCTAGTGTCAGTGGGGGAAATTGTGCCCCCCCCTTTTTGCTAGTGTCAGTGGGGGAAATTGTGCCCCCCCCTTTTTGCTAGTGTCAGTGGGGGAAATTGTGCCCCCCCCTTTTTGCTGGTGTCAGTGGGGGAAATTGTCCCCCCCCCCTTTTGCTGGTGTCGGTGGGGGAAATTGTCCCCCCCCCCCTTTTTGCTGGTGTCAGTGGGGGAAATTGTCCCCCCCCCCTTTTGCTAGTGTCAGTGGGGGAAATTGTGCCCCCCCCTTTTTGCTAGTGTCAGTGGGGGAAATTGTGCCCCCCCCTTTTTGCTGGTGTCAGTGGGGGAAATTGTCCCCCCCCCCTTTTGCTGGTGTCAGTGGGGGAAATTGTCCCCCCCCCCTTTTTGCTGGTGTCAGTGGGGGAAATTGTCCCCCCCCCCTTTATGCTGGTGTCGGTGGGGGAAATTGTCCCCCCCCTTTTCTGGTGTCGGTGGGGGAAATTGTCCCCCCCCCTTTTCTGGTGTCGGTGGGGGAAATTGTTCCCCAAGGGCCAGATTTTGGAGGCTATTTATATAGAGGGTACAGAATATAATAGTGATCAGCACAACTTCCTATGATTGGATAACATACAATGAAATGATTACTGTGACAAAATCCATAAAAAAAATGCACAAAAATTTATAATAGCGATCGATCAATTGCTGTGAAGAAAGTCCTTTTCAAACATTGCGCCAAAATTCCTGTGATCTACAAATCTTGTGAAAAACAATTCTTGTTATGATTCTTCTATTTGTGATCTTCGTGTGAACTCAATGAGGAATATAAACCGCCTTAACGATCTCCCTGAGACGGGTCAAATCTCCATCTCTTCACCCCACAAGGGCACAGTACGGTTGTGCCATACACTTTCCATGTTCGGATGATGGATTGAACAGAGCTTCGTGAGATGTTCAAAGCTTGGGAGGTTTTTATTTTTTTATTTTTATACCCTAACCTGCTTTATACTTCTCCACAACTTTATCCCTGACCTGTCTGGGGTGTTCCTTGGCCTTCATGATGCTGTTTGTTCACTAAGGCTCTCTAACAAACTCTTGAGGTCTTCACAGAACAGCTGCATTTATACTGAGATTAAGAACACACAGGCGGACTCTATTTACTAATTAGGTGACATCTGAAGGCAATTGGTTCCACTAAATTTTAGTTAGGGGTGTCAGAGTAAGGGGGGGGGGGCTGAATACAAATGCCCCTACGCACACGCGCACACACACACACTTTTCACATATTTATTTGTATCATTTACAATTTTCCTTCCTGTGTCACTTTGTGTTGGTCTATCGCATAAAATCCCAATAAAACACATTTATGTTTTTTTTTTTTTTGGTTGTAACATGACAAAACATGGAAAATGTCAAGGGGTATGAATACTTTTGCTTGGCACTGTATCTCTCACGTCTCTAGTATCGGAGCTACAGTAATGAGAGACCGGATCGCATGAGTTTCATGTTTTAATGTTGCTGTACATGCCTGAGCTCCTCCGCCCTGCTACGTGTGTACAGGAGCCCCCGGGAAGTAGTTGTATTATTTGGCACATATGAAATACTGGGAAATTTTCATGAATGTGTCCACAAACCCCCCTGCCCCCCGCCCCGCCCAGCCTCGCCTCTCTGATGTCGCTGCTTATCGCAGAAACTTATACGGGGGGAAGTGTGAGAACTTGCCTTCCTACGCACTGCTCTTATAATGAATTGAAATACAAAATGCCTGCGGGGCAAAGCGGTGATCATATCAACATTTTTTGTTGAATTTCCCGGGTTACATCAATACTATGTGGAACCAGCATGATTACTGCGCCGATTATCGCATCCCTCCCGCAGGCGGTTCACACTGCCTTCTGCTGACCGCTGCGGGTGTCATTGTTAATGACACCCCCAGATTGGTTCACGGGTTGCAGTGCCAACTGTGAACTGGCACAGGAATTGCATAAGTGAGAACACCCATGCCAATCCGATTTTCAGTACCGGGGGAGGAGTTCCTTCTTCTTTCTTCTTTCTCTTCTTCTCCTTTCTTTCTTCTCCTTCTCCTTCCTCTTTTCTTTCTTTCTTCTCTTTCTCCTTCGTTCTTTCTTCTCCTTCTCCTTTCTTTTCTTCTTCTTCTCCTTCTCCTTTCCTTTTCTTCTCCTTCTCCTTTCTTTTCTTCTCCTTCTCCTTTCTTTTCTTCTCCTTCTCCTTTCCTTTTCTTCTCCTTCTCCTTTCTTTTCTTCTCCTTCTCCTTTCTTTTCTTCTCCTTCTCCTTTCTTTTCTTCTCCTTTCTCCTTTCTTTTCTTCTCCTTCTCCTTTCTTTTCTTCTCCTTCTCCTTTCTTTTCTTCTCCTTCTCCTTTCTTTTCTTCTCTTCTCCTTTCTTTTCTTCTCCTTCTCCTTTCTTTTCTTCTCCTTCTCCTTCTTTTCTTCTCCTTCTCCTTTCTTTTCTTCTCCTTCTCCTTCTTTTCTTCTCCTTCTCCTCTCCTTCTCCTTCTCCTTTCTTTTCTTCTCCTTCTCCTTTCTTTTCTTCTCCTTCTCCTTTCTTTTCTTCTC
>NW_027507903.1:4315415-4325415 GCF_037356315.1 Lithobates pipiens
ATATGTTTTTTTTTATTTTTTACTGGGTTATATGCATCGGTGCACACCTCTATCCCACTCCTAACTATAGCCCAGTTCCTAGAATATGGGTACATAATCCCTGTTAGGGGTGCTTATGAGGTCCAGGTTGAGTTCCTGGTCAACATGTTTCGCCACAATCGCGCTTCTTCAGGAGCTTAATGCTTAAAACCTATTTTTTGTTCCAGATAAAGATATAAAATTGAAGCAATCAATATCAAATTACAAACAAAGTACAATTAAGGTCAAATATTGATTAAAACCTTTACTCACAATACGAGGTATTGCGGTCCTAAACAGCGGACGTGGTACAGAGGTCAAATGGATGGCTACCCAGGATCCCCAAAGGGTGCATGTGTGGGTACATCTAGGGTTGGGACAAATATTAAAAGGAGTTGTAAAGTTTCATTGTTTGTATTTTATTTCATTTTTTTGCATTAAGGTGAAAAACCTTCTGTGCATCAGCAGCTCCTCAGAACATCCCCCCCCCCCCTTCCTCTTTCTTCACCTGAACCCAATTGTTCCAGCCTCTATGGTTGAAACAAATATTAAATGGGTTGTGCAGGTTTTGTGTTTCTTTTTCTCTCCTTCTATTTCTTTTTTTCTTTCTTTTCTCTCTCTTTTTTTTTTTTTTTTCCTTTTTTTTTTCTTTTCCCTTTTTTCTTTTCCCTTTTTTTTCTTTTCTGTTACAATAGTGTGGCAGTTGCTGCCAAGACTGATTAAATTTGCGTGCATAGCGAGCCCCGAGAGCAGAAGACAACACCACTCCACAAACCGGGGGGAGGGGGGGGGAGATACAGGAAGATGACTACATACGATGGCACGGATATTATTGCTTTCCGTTCTGCAAGCTCAGGAGTTTGGTAGAACACATCAAACCCTTTTTAAAAATGCGTCAAAATGTGTGAAGAAAAAAACAAAACAAAAAAAAAAACGCTTAGTGTGTAATTGAGGCTTAGACAAGTGACTTCAGGAAGCTGAAACAGGAATTCGAGTGTCAGCAGGTTATTGGGATATATTTTTGGCCATTTCGTGGACTCCCCCCCGCCCACAATGTACTGCGGACTGGCGGCCCCTACAGGCAAAAACGACATCCTGGTACGTCGCTTATGGTTTTAAAGCCCCCGCCCCCAACACCCGCTGTGATTGTACAGTGGAAGGCGGTCATTCCATCCTGGCCAATGATTCATGGTCAGGACCACCTTGTGTCCAATGAAAACTGGGCTCTGCACAGAGCGAACAATCGAGGATAAAAAACAAAAGGGGTCTTTATTAACTGCTTGTTGACCAGCCACCGTCGTCATACTGCAGCAGGTGTGCACGACTGCGCTAATCGCCGTAGGTGTACATCGGAGAGCGATGGGGGGTGCACAGCGCCGATGCGTGTGGCCACCCGCGATCACTCCCAAAGAGAGCCAGAACGGGGATCTGTGTATGTAAGCAAGCAGATCCCCGTTCTGACAGGGGATGTACAGAAGGATCTTCTGTGTTCAGGAACAGCAGATCTCTCTACTCAGTCAGTCCCCTCCTCCCTAAGGAACAATTAACCACTTGATTGCCCCCTAGTGTTAACCCCTTCCCTGCCAGTGACATTTATACAGTAATCGGTGCATTTCTAGCTCTGATCGCTGAATAAATTTCACTGGTCCCAAAAAAAGTGTCAAGTGTGCGATCTTTCTGCCGCAATGTTGCAGTCCGCTATCGCCACCATTACTAGTAAAAAATAAAAGAAACAGCATAAATCTATCCCTTATTTTGTAGATGCCATATCTTTTGTGCAAACCAAAAATATGTAGACTAAATTTGATGAAGAATATTTTATTATTTTTATTTTTTTTTGGGATATTTATTATAGCAAAAAATGTAAAATTAGTGTGTGGGGTGTTTTTTTTATTTATTTATTTTTTATTTATTTATTTTTATATATTTTATATTAAATTGTCCGATCTTTTTTGTTTATAGCGAGAAATAAATAAAAA
Source organism: Lithobates pipiens (assembly GCF_037356315.1). Lineage (NCBI taxonomy): Eukaryota > Metazoa > Chordata > Amphibia > Anura > Ranidae > Lithobates > Lithobates pipiens. The sequence continues at coordinate 4,317,413 of NW_027507903.1, forward strand.
CCACAGAGGTGATCAAATACCACCAAAAGAAAGCTCTAGCTACGTGAAAAGAAAAAAAAATGATATAAATTTAATTTCGGGTACATGCATGACCGCGCAATTACCAGCTAAAGTAGCGCAGTGGTGAATAACAAAATTAAAAATAAAAAGGTGTCTGCTCATGAAGGGGGGGGGGTAAAATCTTCTGGAGCTCGAGTGGATTTTATTGTATTGCTTGAATGAAAGTTCACTCCTAACCATGTCAATTTATTTTTGTTTCTTCTATAAATTTTGATCTTGCGTCGCTTTTAACCTGGAATCCATTATCGCTCACAGAGATGGAAAAGCTACCTTCTACTTTTTTTAAAGTGCTTCGTTCTCGGAACAGGGCTTACCAAGTCTTGCCTCCCACATAGGTGCAGGACCTTTTGGCATGCTTGAGATTCCAGCCTCAGGGTGTGCTCCTGTGGGGAGTAGGAGATATTATTCTTTCTAATAATCTCTTAGCCGGCTTTTTTTTTTTTTTTTGTTATGAAAGATTAAACTCCAGATAGTGACGGGCTGATTGGATCCAGATGCCCTTCTCTGGAAAACCACCTAAAAAGCGGCATTTTTCAAGGGCCTCTCCTTTTTTGCGGGATGAAGATGAGTAGAATAGAGTGCCTGTGCGGAATTCAAATCCTATCCATTTTATAATACCCGGAGGAGAATTTAAAGGGAATTGCTGCCTGTGGGGATGAATCCCCCCTTTTTATTTTATATATTTAATTTATTTGGAATCCACTTTTTTATCAAATTTTTTTTTTTTTTTTTTTTTTTTTTTTTTTTTTCAGGTTCATAGATTTTCATAAATCAATGCTTGCAGAGTAAGAAGAAATGAGATTTGTGTTTTTGAAAGTATACACGCCCCAAAGAAAAAAGAAATGTACACTGATCAGCTAGAACATTATGACCACCCACCACGACCCATTGAGGCATGGGCTCCACTACTAGACCTCTGAGGCCGGGGTCACACTGATTCGAATGCACCTGGGTTTCCCCGCATTCAGTTTGCATGACAGTAGAATGTGAGAGCCGGTTCACAACACCACCCCCCCGGGTGGCGGCCGCGGTCCGCATTTGGAAAGGGGTCCTGTGCATCTTTTGGTTCTGATTTTTATATATATATATATATATATATATATATATATATATATAAAAAAAAAATGTATCTTGCAATAAAAAGATCACGATTCTCGTGGCGCAAAATCTTTCACATTTAAAAAAAAATAATTGGGCTAGCTTTACTGGTTTTGGTTTTTTTTTTTTTTTTTTATTCATTAAAGTGTAATTTCTCCAAAAAAATAGCATTGGAATGACTGCTGCGCAAATACAGTGTGACATTAAAATATTGCAACAATCACCATTTTATTCTCTAGGGTCTCTACTAAAAAAAAAAAAAATAAAAAAATAAAATAAAAAAATAATTATAGATAGATAGATATAATATATTTTTTTTTTTTTCTTTAAACCAACAAATGTCAGAAAAGGTTTAGTGTTTAAGTGGTTAAACGTCTCTCATTTAGAACTCTTTCACACCAAGGGCGTTTTGCAGGCGCTATAGCGTTAGAAAAAATGGTGCCTGCAATCCGCCCTCAAACTGCTGCACCATTGTCCCCGGTGTGAAAGCCCTCGGAAGCGGTGCGCTGGCAGGATGTCAGGAAAAGTCCTGCCAGCAGCTTCTTTGGAGCGGTGAAGGAGTGGTGTGTTTACCGCTCCTCCACCGCTGCTCCCCATTGAAATCAATGGGGCAGCGCTGCAATACCGCCGGCTATTGCAGGCGGTTTTAACCCTTTCTCGGCCGCTGGCGGGGGTAAAAACGACCTGCTAGCGGCCGAAATGCGCTGCCAATCCGATGGTAAAACTCCGCTAAAAATAGCGGTGTTTTACCGCCGACGCTATGGGCGCGGCAGTGTGAAAGGGGTCTTACACACTAAAGTCTATTCCTTTGATCTAAAGCACAAATCATTAAAATGTTTATACTGAGACCCCTTTCACACCGCAAAGCCTATAGCGTCGGCGGTAAAACGCCGCTATTTTTAGCGATGTTTTACTGTCGGATTTGCGCGCATTTCGGGCCGCTAGCAGGACACTTTTACCCCCCGCTAGCAGCCGAGAAAGGGTTAAAACCACCCACAATACGCCGCAATAGCGGCGTTTTGCTGGTGGTGATACAGCGCTGCCCCATTGATTTCAATGGGGAGCAGCGGTGGAGGAGCGGTAAACGCACCGCTCCTTCACCGCTCCAAAGAAGCTGCTGGCAGGACTTTTGCTGACGTCCTGCCAGCGCACCGCTGTAGTGTGAAAGCCCTCGGGGGTTTCACACTGGAATGAATGGTGCAGCCATTTGAGGGCGGCTTGCAGGCGCTATTTCTAATGCTATAGCCCCTGCAAAACGCCCTTGGTGTGAAAGGGGTCTTAAGTTCCACTGCTAAAGAATGTTGTGATTCTTGTGTGTGGTGTTTTTTTTTTTTTTTTTTTTTTCCCCATTTGACAGCAGTTGGCTTTAGCAGAGCAGAGAGAACTCTCTGTATACAAAGAATTGGGAGATACTTTGTCAAGATCGCAACGGGTTAAGAATCGTGATAACGATTCTTAACGATTAATCGCACAGCTCTAGTATCCAATGAACAGCGACGCACTACTGGACCCCTTGCTGTGACCCTCAGCCGCAGCCTGAAGGTATACTGTGGTGTCCTGGCACAAAGCCATCAGTAGCAGATCCTTTTTAACCACTTGACCTCTGGAAGATATTACCCCCTTCAATGGACCAGGCCATTTTTTTTGCCCTTCAGCACTGCGCTGCTTTAACTGGTAGGGTCAGTTCACACCATAGAAACGCAGTCCGGATACGTTCCAGGCACTTTTCTGCATGCGCGTTTTTGATGCAGTCTGGTACCTTTTTTTTTTTTTTTTTTTTTTTATCCCCCCCTCCTTTTTTTCCTAACCTTAAATAAGCACATGTGTTCCAGTGCCATTTTGATCCCTTTTTTTTTTTTTTTTTTTTGTGTTCGATTACAGTCCAGGGCAGGAAAAATGCAGCACGTTTTACTTTATTTTTCACTGAAACTGCAAGCACTGGTGTGAACTATGCGATATTGAAAACCATATAACCTACTTTCCATGTGATTTTGATGCACTGGACTGCATGTGGTGTCAACTGGCCTGTAATTGGACGGTCATGCAACACTGGACCTTTCTTTTGTTGGTATTTGATCTGCGTGTTGTGTGTTTTTTTTTTTTTTTTTTTTTTTTTTTTTATATTCCTTGCTATATAACCAAAAAAAAAAAAATATATATATATATATATATATATATATATATATATATTATATATATAATATATATATATATATATATATATATATATATATATAATTTTTTTTTTTTTTCAAAATTTTAAATTTCTTACTTATAAAAATATATATATAAAAAAAAAAAAAAAAACTTTTTGGGTGTTATAAAACATCCAATAAAAAAAAATATATAATTCCTTCAACCATGTAGGCCAAAATTTTTTTTGCTACATGTCTGGTAAAAAAAAAATCCCAATAATTAAATATTGGTTTGGTGTGAAAGTCATGAAGTCTGCAAACTATGGGATAAATACTGGAATTTACGCCGTTGACGCTGATCTGGTAATGATCAGTGACTTATAGTGGACTGCGATAGTGTGGCAGGCAATCTGATGCTAACAGACATTGCTGGGCGGCACACTAACTGACATCGGTAGTGACACTAATACAGTGATAATATAATAATATAAACACTGTCACTGTACTAATGAGACTGCCTGGGAAGGGGTTAACCGTGTGCCCAACAATGTGTTACGTGTGCTGCTTTTACTAAGGGCCCCTTTCACACCGAGGCGGTGCCTGTGTAGCGCCTGAAAAAACCGGCCACTTTCACACTGGAGCGGTGCGCTGGCAGGACGTTGAAAAAAAGTCCTGCTAGCCACATTTTTGGAGCGGTGAAGGAGCGGTGTGTTCACCGCTCCTAAACCACTCCTACCCATTGAAATCGGCGGTTTTAACCCTTTTTCGGCTGCTAGCAGGGGTTAAAACCGCCCCGCTAGCGGCTGCATACCGGCGCTAAAAAAGCGGCTTTTTACCACTGACGCCCGCACCGCCCCAGTGTGAAAGGGGCATCAGTGAGCCTTTCCCTTCGCCCCACCGCCATCAGTGGGCTTTCCCTTCGCCCCACCGACATCAGTGGGCCTTTCCCTTCGCCCCACCGCCATCAGTGGGCCTTTCCCTTCGCCCCACGCCATCAGTGGGCCTTTCCCTTCGCCCCACCGCCATCAGTGGGCCTTTCCCTTCGCCCCACCGCCATCAGTGGGCCTTTCCCTTCGCCCCACCGCCATCAGTGGGCCTTTCCCTTCGCCCCACCGCCATCAGTGGGCCTTTCCCTTCGCCCCACCGCCATCAGTGGGCCTTTCCCTTCGCCCCACCGCCATCAGTGGGCCTTTCCCTTCGCCCCACCGCCATCAGTGGGCCTTTCCCTTCGCCCCACCGCCATCAGTGGGCCTTTCCCTTCGCCCCACCGCCATCAGTGGGCCTTTCCCTTCGCCCCACGCCATCAGTGGGCCTTTCCCTTCGCCCCACCGCCATCAGTGGGCCTTTCCCTTCGCCCCACCGCCATCAGTGGGCCTTTCCCTTCGCCCCACCGCCATCAGTGGGCCTTTCCCTTCGCCCCACCGCCATCAGTGGGCCTTTCCCTTCGCCCCACCGCCATCAGTGGGCCTTTCCCTTCGCCCCACCGCCATCAGTGGGCCTTTTCCCTTCGCCCCACCGCCATCAGTGGGCCTTTCCCTTCGCCCCACCGCCATCAGTGGGCCTTTCCCTTCGCCCCACCGCCATCAGTGGGCCTTTCCCTTCGCCCCACGCCATCAGTGGGCCTTTCCCTTCGCCCCACCGCCATCAGTGGGCCTTTCCCTTCGCCCCACCGCCATCAGTGGGCCTTTCCCTTCGCCCCACCGCCATCAGTGGGCCTTTCCCTTCGCCCCACCGCCATCAGTGGGCCTTTCCCTTCGCCCCACCGCCATCAGTGGGCCTTTCCCTTCGCCCACGCCATCAGTGGGCCTTTCCCTTCGCCCACCGCCATCAGTGGGCCTTTCCCTTCGCCCCACCGCCATCAGTGGGCCTTTCCCTTCGCCCCACCGCCATCAGTGGGCCTTTCCCTTCGCCCCACCGCCATCAGTGGGCCTTTCCCTTCGCCCCACCGCCATCAGTGGGCCTTTCCCTTCGCCCCACCGCCATCAGTGGGCCTTTCCCTTCGCCCCACCGCCATCAGTGGGCCCTTTCCCTTCGCCCCACCGCCATCAGTGGGCCTTTCCCTTCGCCCCACCGCCATCAGTGGGCCTTTCCTTCGCCCCACCGCCATCAGTGGGCCTTTCCTTCGCCCCACCGCCATCAGTGGGCCTTTCCCTTCGCCCCACCGCCATCAGTGGGCCTTTCCTTCGCCCCACCGCCATCAGTGGGCCTTTCCCTTCGCCCCACCGCCATCAGTGGGCCTTTCCCTTCGCCCCACCGCCATCAGTGGGCCTTCCCCTTCGCCCCACCGCCATGACCGCATTGCCAGTTGGCCAGTTTTTCTTCCTTGGAACCCCATTGGTTGGTGCTGACCACTTCGAACTCACACCAAAGCTGCAGGTTTGGAGTTGCTCTGACTCTCTCTGGTCTAGACATTACAATTTGTCCCTTGTCAAAGTCGCTTGAATCCTCACACTTCTCCATTTTTATATATATATATAATTTTCTGCTTTCAACAAGTCAACTTCAGGGATAACATGTTCACTCGCTGCCTAATGTATCCCACCCACTTTCAGAAGCCATGGTAACCAGGTACTCCAATGTTCCTCACTTGTCGGTGGTCCTGATTTTGTGGCTGATTGATGTACGTTGTGCAGCCGTGATTATCTGGGACACGGAAAGGCGTTATTGCGTATAACATACAGTGGATAATGTGGTGCTTTAGGTTGTTCAGGTGTATTGTATAATACTGCTCTGACCCCTCCGCAAAGCATTGTGCAGGGCCGAGGGCCTGCCTGGGCCCTGAAATGCAGTCAGATTGCGCCATGTTTACTTTGACATCCTAAAGAACAATCTAAAGTAATTGTGGCTCCGAGGTCTTGCATGCAAAGCAATTCAGCTCTGTACACTGTGTGAAGATTGTTGTGTTTGGCAACACTGTTCAAGCATGAAGAACAACCCCCATTCCCATCCCCCCCCCCCCCCCCCCCCCCAATCGCTGACATTCATCACCAGGCTGTATAAGGCCTTATACATGAGCCAGATCACTTCCACCCTGTAGGAATGCCTAACTGCACCGAATAGAAGATCATGTTAGAGAGAAATTATTTCCACTGTTACTGACAAAATATAAGAACCTGTGGTTGTTATTAGAGACTATAATATTGTAACTTCCTCCAGGGTGGCAGCTTCATCAATCAAATCCAATCAGATCCACTTACAATTCCGGAAATTAAAGGATATGTAAAGGTTTTTTTTTTTTTAAACATACTTGCCTCCTCTGTGCAGTTGGTTTTGCAGAGTGGCCCCCCTGATCCTCCTCTTCTGGGGTCCCTCAGCGACGCTTGCAGCTCCTCCTCTTCTCGAGCGCCCCATCGGAGAAGCACTCTCCCGTGTCGTCCTGCTGCGTCCATTGACAGACAGCAGGACTCGGCCCCCGGCTTCCACGTCATTATATTTGATTGACGGCAGCGGGAACCAATGACTGAGCTGCTATCGCTTTATCCAATCGGGACCTGAGACAGCGGCTGGAGTGGGTGTGCTCGTCCCCCCATTGCTTCAAAGACGCATACAGAGCTTTCTTTTTGGTGGTATTTAATCATCACTGTTTTTTAATTTAGTCAAAAAAAAAAAAAAACATTTAGAAAAAAATAAATGACCAAAGCAAAAAAAAAAAAACACAAATTTTTCTTTTGTTTCTGTTCTAAAAGCTTGCATATAATCTTTCTTCTTCATAAATTTAGACCGAAAATGTATTCTGTTACATTTTTGTTACATTTCTTTTCTATTCTATAATGTTTTGTGTGTGAAAATTGATCAATCCTGATGTACTGACGGCCGATCTCCTTTCTCGAAGCTCCAAAAACGCCCGAACAGTACAAATACCCCCCCCCAATTTTTTTGGGAAAGTGGACAGTCCAAGGTATTGCAGATATTTTTTTTTTTTTTAAGTTTAAATTTTTTTGTATTTTTTGTTGTCATTTTTGGAAAATTTAAAAAAAAAAAGTTCAGGATTTATTTATTTATTTATTTTTTTACACACCGTCAGAAGTGCAGTGCAGCATTATCATATAACTGGCGTGGCGCTGATCGGGGGCACTAACTGGTGACAGTATGAAGAAAAAAAAAGATGGGTGTGTGTATATATAATCTCATGTGTGTTTGTTTGTTTGTTTTTTTTTTTTTTATATAAATAACACACTGTGACCAGAGCAACATGATAATGTTACCATAGATCAGAATTTCTATTTATTTTTTTTTCTTACACATTTGTTTGTATACCAGTGAATTGCCTTGCTATAAGTGAGCATTTTACTGATTGAAACCGATTCATTCAGCTTGTTTTGTTGTGATTGGTCAAAGCTAATCACATGGTACAAATGGGCTGTGATTGGCCCTGTCTGCACCATATGATCACTGTGACCAATCACAGCAACACAATTGCACACAATGAATGGCATAAAAGGAAGCCATCCATTGTTTACTATTGTGTCTTGTGATCTGCTGTGATTGGTCACAGTGATGCCGTGTGATTAAATTGACCAAGCACAGCTAGCAATACAATTTTGTATAGAATGGATGGCATAAAAGGAAGCCATCCATTGTATACAACTGTCATGTGACCTGCTGTGATTGGTCTCAGGGGGGTCACATGGTAACTGGCAGCAGGCCAGAACACTGGTCATCGGCTGTGCCCATGGACACAGCTGGTGACAGACCGCGCCGCTGTATGGC
>NW_027507903.1:4330415-4381985 GCF_037356315.1 Lithobates pipiens
TTTTATTTTTTTACTCTTTTTTTTTTTTTTTTTCAACCTATGTAAGTATGACTTGTAAATCTTATGCTGAGCCTGGCCTGTGTTCTTCTTCTCTTTTACCCCTTCAGTATAAAGCCCCCCCCCCCCCCCCCGCCGTGTCCCTCTGACAGGTAACATGACCGCAGCATTTGGTAATTTTTTGCAGTGGTATCGAAGAGATCATTGGCATTCCCTGCTGTGGGTGACGTCACTGACCGGACATTCCAACGTTTAGCAGACAGAACTTGATCCTTGGGATTATACACGGGATTAAGAGTTGTAACTTTCACACTGCGGACGGCAGATATACAACTACACACATTCTGTATTCTTAGTTCGAGGTGTGAAATGCACCATTTATATCGTCCTCCGCTGCAGCTGCATTTTTTTTTTTCTGCATTTTTCATAAAAAAAAAAAAACTAAAGGGGGGGGGGGGGGGGGAGTGCTGCAGTTTGTTCCCACCTTTTTACATGACCTGTCGTGGAATGTTCGTCTCTGTAGGGCGAATACCCAAACTGGTACTCATTCGAACAAGCCATGACAACTCATTTTTTCCCACCTTTTCATCTGCGTATTGGAAAAATATAAATGCTAGTATTTAGGCAAAGTTTTTACACGATTGGAAGCCCTTGCTGCCCTCTGAAAAGTGACTCGTGGCGTATCACTTTTTTTTAAATTTATTTTTAAGAGGGGTTTGACAAGTGGCGAATTGGCAATGAGCTTGATTTACCGAAACTGGAGATCGTAAAATAAGCCCAGGTTCACATTGGTGCCATTTGGCATGTCAGATTCTGTACACTTATGAGCACAACTGTGTGTATGTATGTGTATGTGTATGTGTATGTGTATGTGTATGTGTATGTGTATGTGTATGTGTATGTGTATGTGTATGTGTATGTGTATGTGTATGTGTATGTGTATGTGTATGTGTATGTGTATGTGTATGTGTATGTGTATGTGTATATATATATATATATATATATATATATATATATATATATATATATATATATATATATATATATATATATATATATATATATATATATATATATATATATAATTTTTTTTTTTAATTCTCCATCCACAACCTACTGCGCCTCCTGTAGAAAAACTGACCAATGGAAACGTTTTTTTTCTCTTGTCGAATATAACATACCCAATCAGATGCTTATGATAAAAATATATGGATAGAGATTGTAAAATCCGATCGGCTTGGTTTCTGCACTTTGCATTTCATCATTAAATTTTTTTTTTTCTTTTGCACCGGCCAATTGATTTTACTCCATATCAAGTGATGTCACCGAAATACGAGGCTTCCTCTAATTGTAGGGACTGTGGGAAGTCTTGAGCCATTACTCCAACCCACCAAATAATTGCTCCTTTTTATGTGTGTGTGTATATTGAAAATGATATTTTGATGATAGGCAACTCCTATCCTCATATTGATTAGTGGTTCCAAATTAATAACTACTGCAGTAGGGAACAGACACAAAAGATACGCTCAGCATCTTTCCAAATAACCGTTCTCCTTTATTATGACGCGTGTGAAGGTTTTTATACACATGATTACGTAGGTATCACATTAATATTACAATTGTACATTTATGGTAACATGGGGCGTAACATAGGCAGGCTAATTCTAATCAGAACTCGAAAGAATGCAAAACATGTTCTGAAAACATTGTTAGTGCCGTGTGCACAGTGAGGGCATTGTGCAATACATATAAAATAGAATACAATTATATACAGAACCTACAAATTTCCATTACAGTCATATATATATATATATATATATATATATATATATATATATATATATATATATATATATATATATATATATATATATATATCTCAACATGCACATTGAATTGCATTATCTGGTTAAATGCGCTGACTTCCGCACTCTTTGAAGTCATGGAACGCTTGTTTGAAAAATTATCACTCCAAGCTATTTTTATAGGATGAAGCCGGGTCTGTGTTTTATTACATGAATCATTTCCTGTCAGGTGGAATCTGTGAGTTCGGAAACTGGTGTGCATGTGAGATACATCTCCTGCAAACGCACACACGATCATCCCTCTCCTCTCCTCTCCTACTTTTTTTTATTTTTTTTATTTAATTTTTTTTGTTTTGGGCGTTTCGTCATTCCCATAGTCTTAGGTCATGGTGTGTAAAGTTCTTGCAAGTGATAAATCTTAAAGTTATTGTAAACCTTCGTATTTATTTTATACTTTTATTTATTTATTTTTTATTTGTTTAATATGTTATACTTATCTGCTGTGTGTAATAGTATTGCATAGATCAGCGCCCGATCCTCTGCTGGCGCTCCTGGCTCCTCCCTCTTTTGGGAGTGTCTATCTCTAAAAGAGGGAGGAGCCAGGGTGTGTATGTGTGTGTATATGTGTGTGTGTGTGTGTGTGTGTGTGTGTGTGTGTGTGTATATATATATATATATATATATATATATATATATATATATATATATATATATATATATATATATATATATATATATATATATATATGTGTGACATGTGCAGAGTAAAATATTTCGTTTTCGTCCGAAAACTTAATTTATTTAGTTACTCCCGAAAGTCGTTTTTATTTATTTCGTTTTTCGTGCAAAAATTGCATTCGTCCGAAAATCCACATGAATTACGTTCGAATCTGTCTTGGAAGGCTTATGGTGTCTGTCAATGTATAAAGAAGATTTGACGGAGCTAACTATATAGCATACTTTAGAACCCTATTAAAGTCTATGGGACTCCAACGTTCAAAGTGCTAATTTTAAAGGCTAATTTGCAAGTTACTGTCCTAAAAAGTGTTTGGGGACCCGGGTCCTGCCCCAGGGGACATGTATCAATGCAAAAAAAAGTTTTAAAAACGGCCGTTTTTTCGGGAGCAGTGATTTTAATAATGATTAAAGTGAAACAATAAAAGTGTAATATTCCTTTAAATTTCGTAGGGGGGGGGGTTGTCTATACTATGCTTGTGAAGGGGCGCATGTTTCCCGTGCTTAGAACTGTCCCTGCACAAAGTGTCATTTATGCAGGAAAAAAAGTCCTTTAAAATCACTCGCAGCGATAATGAATTGTCGGCTCCGTAATACAGAGAACACTCATTGAAAGTCATTGATAAAAAAATAAATAAATAAAAAAAAAAGCGTGGGGGTCCCCCAAATTCAATTACCAGGCCCTTCAGGTCTGGTATGGATATTAAGGGGAACCCCGCGTCCAAATTTTAAAAAAAATTGACGTGGGGCTCCCCCTAAAAATCCATACCAGACCCTTTATCCGAGCACGCAACCTGGCAGGCCGCAGGAAAAGAGGGGGGACGAGAGAGCGGCCCCCCCTCCCTCCTGAACCGTACCAGGCCACATGCCCTCAACATTGGGAGGATGCTTTGGGGGTCTGTGACCCCTCAAAGCACCTTGTCCCCATGTTGATGAGGACAAGGGCCTCATCCCCACAACCCTGGCCGGTGGTTGTGGAGGTCTGCGGGCGGGGGGCTTATCAGAATCTGGAAGCCCCCTTTAACAAGGGGACCCCCAGATCCCGCCCCCCCCCCCCCTGTTTGAAATGGTAAGGGGGTACAAAAGTACCCCTACCATTTCACAAAGAAAATGTAAAAAATGGTTAAATAAAACAAACACACTTTTGAAAAATTCCTTTATTAAAAATAAAAAAATAAAAAAAAGATTCCAGCGGCGGTAATCCACTCTTGCTATCCAGCGACGGACGGTCATCTCTCCAGCGATGTCTCGTCTCATCCAGCGCAGCGATCCATCCTTCTTCTGTCTCCTCCACGGAGACACTACAGGCATTCCGGCGGCTGACGTTTCTTATATACGGAGGGCGGGGCCACCCGTCACCTGACCCCGCCCCCCCTCTGACGCAAGGGGAAACCCGGGGTTCCCCGTGACGTATGGGTGACCCCGCCTCCCCTCTGATGTAACGGAAACCTGCCTGTGTTACATCAGAGGGGTGCGGGTCACCCCTACGTCACAGGGAACCCCGGGTTTCCCCTTGCGTCAGAGGGGGCGGGGTCAGGTGACGGGTGGCCCCGCCCTCCGTATATAAGAAACGTCAGCCGCCGGAATGCCTGCAGTGTCTCCGTGGAGGAGACAGAAGAAGGATGGATCGCTGCGCTGGATGAGATGACCGTCCGTCGCTGGATAGCAAGAGTGGATTACCGCCGCTGGAATCTTTTTTTTTTTATTTTTTTTATTTTTAATAAAGGAATTTTTCAAAAGTGTGTTTGTTTTATTTAACAATTTTTTACACTTTCTTTGTGAAATGGTAGGGGTACTTTTGTACCCCCTTACCATTTCAAACAGGGGGGGGCCGGGATCTGGGGATCCCCTTGTTAAAGGGGGCTTCCAGATTCTGATAAGCCCCCCGCCCGCAGACCTCCACAACCACCGGCCAGGGTTGTGGGGATGAGGCCCTTGTCCTCATCAACATGGGGACAAGGTGCTTTGAGGGGTCACAGACCCCCAAAGCATCCTCCCAATGTTGAGGGCATGTGGCCTGGTACGGTTCAGGAGGGAGGGGGGGCGCTCTCTCGTCCCCCCCTCTTTTCCTGCGGCCTGCCAGGTTGCGTGCTCGGATAAAGGGTCTGGTATGGATTTTTAGGGGGACCCCCACGTCAATTTTTTTTTTAAATTTGATGCGGGGTTCCCCTTAATATCCATACCAGACCTGAAGAGTCTGGTTATGGATATTTAGGGGGAACCCCACGTCAAATTTTTTCTTAAATTTGAGGCAGGGTTCCCCTTAATATCCATACCAGACCTGAAGGGCCTGGTAATTGAATTTGGGGACCCCCACGCTTTTTTTTTTATTTATTTTTTTTTTTTTTATCAATGACTTTCAATGAGTGTTCTCTGTATTACGGGAGCCGACAATTCATAATAGCTGCGAGTGATTTTAAAGGACTTTTTTTCCTGCATAAATGACACTTTGTGCAGGGACAGTTCTAAGCACGGGAAACATGCGCCCCTTCACAGGCATACTATAGACAACCCCCCCCCCTACGAAATTTAAAGGAATATTACACTTTTATTGTTTCACTTTAATCATTATTAAAATCACTGCTCCCGAAAAAACGGCCGTTTTTGCATTGATACATGTCAATGAAAACAAACGAAAATAAAGCATTTATTTATGTCGGATCTTTCGTTTTTCGGATTTTGTGCTTTCGTTTTCGTTTGTCAAAATGAAACGAAAATAGCTGAAATTCGGACGAAAATGCATTCGGACGAAAACGAATGCACATGTCTAATATGTGTGTGTGTGTGTGTGTGTGTGTGTGTGTGTATATATAGGAACTCGCAAAAGAGGGAAAATATATATATATATATATATACACACACACACACACACACACACACACACACACACACACACACACACACACACACACACACACACACACACACACACACACACATATATTTTCCCTCTTTTGCGAGTTCCCATATATATATATGTTCACATTAAAAAAAATAAAAATAAAAAAAAAAGTGGAAAAAGTTATGAAACTAAATTTGCCATTTTTGTTTACATCACTGGAACCTGAAAATTTTACTAGGGGGGTGTGTGTATAAGTAATATATTTTATATATATATATATATATATATATATATATAATATATTTCTCACAAAAGTGAGTACACCCTCACATTTTTGTAAATCTTTTCTTCTATCTTTTCATGTGACAACACTGAAGAAATGACACTTGTCTACAATGTAAAGTAGTGAGTGTACAGCTTGTATAACGGTGTAAATTTGCCGTCCCCTCAAAATATATTTTAATATGATACTCCTGTACAAATGTTAGTATTATTGTACAATTGTTATAATCTAAGATCCAATAAAAGATGCTTGTTTAAAAAAAGAAACGGGGGGGGGGGGGAACTCGACACACAGCCATTAATGTCTAAACTGCTGGCAACAAAAGTCAGTACACCCCTAAGTGAAAATGTCCAAATTGGGCCCAAAGTGTCAATATTTTAATTCAGGTTCAGGCGTCCGAAAAGGGGCCGGCCGCCTGAATTGGGGGGGTGGGTGACCCCAGAGGCCATGCTGTGCATGAATCTATCCATACTACACAGAGGGGGCAGCACCTGGGCACCCCTAATGGATGGGCCGCTACCCAATTGGGGGAAACCGACGCATAGAAACAAATCTGAAATCTTTTACTATTCCTAAGCCGTCCTTTTTAAATGAGGAGTTTGAGCATTTCAGTGCGGAAAATCCAGTCTTGTATAGGAAGGAGAGGGCATGGATGATCCACTCAGCCCGGCACAGACTCTCTACTTCACATTTATTCTTAGGAACGGTGTAATCGAACACGCGCATGCCGGCTGCCTGACATTCTCTTATGTAGCCGGCCCTCCGGTATATCTTACATACATTACATTTATCCGTATGTTGGAATGCGCACTTCTCTGATATGCTCTGGGTTATGTTTTTCCATGAAATCCCGGGGTGGATGAAAGGTTAGAAGTGGGAATGGGAGAGGCCGGTGGTGGCTTTCATAAAGCTGAATGTTGTTTTTTTTTGGATGGGAGTTCAGGGATCACAGTGGGAGAAGCTGGAGTGGAAAAACATTTTGGGAGGTGTAGACCTATATTAAAATGTTAGGGGATGTGAAAAATTTTGATTTTAAATTTTTTTTTTTTTTTTTTTTTTTAAAGAAAGCTTATTTATTTTAGGTGCTAGTATAGCCCCGTCAATTTACGCAGTGCTTAGCATATATATTATACATTCACATTAGTCCCTGTCCTCGAGGAGCTTACAATTTAAGGTCCCGAACTCGCATTCATACACACACATACTAGGTGCCAATTTAGACAGCAACCAATTCACCTCCCCGCATGTGTTGGAGGAAACCAGAGAACCAGGAGAAAACCCGCACAGGGAGAACATGCAAACTCCTTGCATTTGAGAGGTATATATTTAGGCTGACTAAATACTATAAAGCTGGTAAAAGATGGATCGAAACTCAGCTGGTTCAGTGGGGACTGGCTGGGATTTGTTCCATTTTATGGGCAGGCTGGTTGTACTGAAGTTGGTCCGCCGTCCGTTTTACACCCAGCTGCTTCCAATCATCCTAAAGGAAGAGGATTCAGTCCTCCATATTATTATTATTATTATATTTTTTTTTTTATAACCACTTGTGGACCGCCCTCCTGTGTAGAATCGCATTTATGTACTGGGGTGCAACGGATCATTCCTCGGATCAGAGTCACGGATCGGATAATTTTTCGGATCAGCAAATAATTGAATTTGCAAAAACCTGTGAAAATTCCACCACCATATAGTCCCCACTGTAATATCCACAATCTCCCTACTGTAATGTTGGCTGGGTATTGCAGGGTATGGAGGGATGGCTGTCACAGAGCAGCTCTGTGGGCACTACAGATCCAGCCCACAGCGCTGCTTCCATCCGATCTCTCCCCTCAGATTAGTACAGAGAGGGGAGAGAGGAACCGGCGTCATGACATGACGCCGGTTTGTTTACAAGTGATCGCTCCGTCGCAGCGATCACATTGTAAACGACCTGGGTGTAGAAAGATGGCCGCCACTTCGGAGCTAGGCCGAAGCCGCAGGCTTTCCTAAGACTGAGACCGCGGAGTGGATCGTGGCATGTGCCAATCCGAGCGGGGTGACCCGTTCGGATCACGGATCGGTGACTATCCGTTGCACCCCTAGTATGTACAGTGCATCCAGAAAGTATTCACAGCTCTTCACTTTCAAATTCGTTATTTTTCTCAAAATTCTACAAACAGTCCCCTATAATGACACTGTGAAAGAAATTTGGTTGAAATCTTTGCAAAACAATTCCCACGTGCGTGAGGATCACGGGCTCCTCCGGCGCGCGTGAGGATCACGGGCTCCTCCGGCGCGCGTGAGGATCACGGGCTCCTCCGGCGCGCGTGAGGATCACGGGCTCCTCCGGCGCGCGTGAGGATCACGGGCTCCTCCGGCGCGCGTGAGGATCACGGGCTCCTCCGGCGCGCGTGAGGATCACGGGCTCCTCCGGCGCGCGTGAGGATCACGGGCTCCTCCGGCGCGCGTGAGGATCACGGGCTCCTCCGGCGCGCGTGAGGATCACGGGCTCCTCCGGCGCGCGTGAGGATCACGGGCTCCTCCGGCGCGCGTGAGGATCACGGGCTCCTCCGGCGCGCGTGAGGATCACAGCCTTTGCTGGTGAAGCTCCTTTGGCACCAATTTCAGCCTCCAGTCTTGTTGAGTATGATGCTACAAGCTTGGCACACCTATTTTTGGGCAGTTTCTCCCATTCTTCTTTGTAGAACCTCTGAAGCTCCATCAGGTTGGATGGGGAGTGTCGGTGCACAGACATTTTCAGATCTCTCCAGAGATGTTCAATCGGGTTCAAGTCTGGGCTCTTGGTTACTCAAGGACATTCACAGTTGTGCCGTAGCCACTCCTTTGTTATCTTGGCTGTGTGATTAGGGTCGTTGTCCTGTTTGAAGATGAACCTTCACCCCACTCTGAGGTCCAGAGCACTCTGGAGCAGGTTTTCATCAAGGATGTCTCTGTACATTGCTGCATTCATCTTTCCCTCGATCCTGACTAGTGTCCCAGTTTCTGCCGCTGAAAACATCCCCACAGCATGATGCTGCCACCACCATGCTTCACTGTAGGGTTGATATTGGGTAGGCGATGAGCGGTGCCTGATTTCCTCCAGACATAACACTTGACGTTCAGGCCAAAGAGTTCAATCTTTGTTTCATCAGACCAGAGAATTTTGTTTTCTCATGATCTGAGAGTCCTTCAGGTACTTTTTGGGCAAACTCCAGATGGGCTGCCATGTGCCTTTTACTGAGGAGTGACTTCCGTCTGGCCACTCTACCATACAGCCTGATTGGTGGAGAGCTGCAGAGATGGTCGTTCTTCTGGAAGGTTCTCCTCTCTCCACAGAGAAACACTGGAGCTGTCAGGGTGACCATCGGGTTCTTGGTCACCTCCCTGACTAAGGCCCTTCTCCCCCGATCGTTCGGTTTGGCCTGGTGGACCGCTCTAGGAAGAGTCCTGGTGGTTCCCAAACTTCTTCTTCAATTTACAGATGATGGAGGCCACTGTGCTCATTGGGACCTTCAATGCTGCAGAATTTTTTTCTGTACCCTTCCCCCGATCTGTGCCTCCATACAATCCTGTTGTTTTTGGTAAAAAAAAAAAAAAATGTAGCAGAGTACATATTGGCCTAAATATAAGATAATTTGATTTTTTTTTTATTTTTTTATAAATTTATTGGTGGTTTTACAGCAGAAATAAAATTTATTTTTATTTTTTTTTCAGAATTGTCGGCTTTTTTTTTTTTGTGTGTAGCGCAAAAAAAAAAAAAAAAAAAAAATGGCGATGAAATGCTACCAAACGAAAACTCCAGTTAAAGTAATGGATTACCGTATCGCAAAAAATGGCCTGGTCATGAAGGGAGTTAAACCTTCTGGAGGTCAAGTGGTTAAGCGGGCCTCACCTGGCCCGAAGGTAGGCGGGGTATAAGGCCCGGTTCACACTGGTGCGACATGCGCTCTGACTTTGAAAGCACAAGTTGCATCATGACAAGTCAAGCCCCATTAACCGGTTCCCGACCAGCGCACGCCGATGTACGTTGGCAGAATGGCACGGGCAGGCATATTGGCATACAGGTACGTCCAATCTTCAATGCTGCCCTGCCATCGCGAGCGCGCCGGTCGGGACCCCCGTGAGTCCGGTCGTGGGTCCCGTGGACTCGATCGCAGTGGGCATACCCGCGATGGTCTCACGGGACGGCTGGATGGAGAAATGCCGTTTGTAAACAGCATCTCCCCGTTCTGCCTAGCAACTAGTGACGCTGATCTCTATGTATATGTATATATATATGTGTGTGTGTGTGTGTGTGTGTGTGTGTGTGTGTGTGTGTGTGTGTATATATGTGTGTGTGTGTGTGTGTGTGTGTGTATATATGTGTGTATGTGTATGTGTGTATATATATATATATATATATATATATATATATATATATATATATATATATATATATATATATATATATAATGTGTGTATGTATATATATATACATACATACATACACGGCAAACAATAAAAGGTTTTAATCGTTTATAAAATAGACGTGAACAAAAAAAGTAGAAAAATGATTAAATGGAGGACAATAATGAATGAATGAAATACTTGTATAGCGCACAATGCGAACTGAATCGCCTCTAGGCGCTGTGGCGAGCTTTGATCATCTGCTAAAAGAGGAAGGTCTTGAGTTTTTCCCTAAAAGCCAGGCGGATGTTGATTGGTAGAGCTTTCCATAGCCGGGGGCCCTTGGACAGCGGATCTCCGATCCCCCTTGGATTTATATCGGGCTTTGGGCACAAGGAGGAGGTTTTTGTTGGCTGATCGAAGCAATACAATAGGGAGTTAATTAAGGCTGATTAGAGTAAATTAACGGTTTATAAGGGGTTAAACCGAGAAACATTTGTTCATCCCTTTTTATCTGCAGATGAAGAAACAGAAGGTTTCTTTCTGAATCTTTCTTTTCTTTTATTTTTTTATTTTTTTTATTTTAGTGTTTCAGCAGTTGAGCAATGTTAAAGCGGGAGTCCGCCGGGAGTCCGCGTTTTTTTTTTTTTTTTTTTTTTTTTTTTAAAGCCAGCAGCTACAAATACTGCAGCTGCTGACTTTTAAAATAGTGAAACTTACCTGTCCAGCGCGCCCGCGATGTCGGCACCCGAAGCCGATCGCTAGGTCGTCTGTCGGGTCCTGCCGCCGCCATCTTGGGTATGGGAATCAGGAAATGGAGCCTTTCGGCTTCATTTCCCGGTTCCCTACTGCGCATGCGCGAGTCGCGCTGTGCAATAAGGACGCTCCCCGCTGCCTCTGGGATCTGTGTGTTTCCCAGCAGGCAGCGGGGCACTTGCGCAAAGGGGCGGGCAGTTGCGGAAAGGGGCGTAATCTACGCCCCCTTCCGCAGACAGCTATCCCGGAAGTGGGTGCAGTTACCTGGATTATCCAGGTAACTGCACCCCCTCCCCCCTGAAAGGTGCCAATTGTGGCGCCGGAGGGGGGGGGGGGGGATTCCGATGAGCGGAAGGTCCATTTTAGGGTGGACCTCCGCTTTAATAAACATTTCTGGCTGCTTTTTTTTTGTTTTTGTTTTTTTTTGACAGCTCCAATTACCGGACTTCTTTAACCACTTTCAGCCCCCGGACCATTTTGGCTTAAGACCAGACCACTTTTTGCGATTTGGCACTGCGTCACTTTAACTGACAATTGCGTGTTCGTGCGGCGTGGCTCCCAAACAAAATTGACGTCCTTTTTTTTTTTTCTCCCCCCCCCCCCCCCCACAAATAGAGATTTCTTTTGGTGGTATTTGATCACTTCTGCGTTTTTTTTTTTTTTTTTTTTTTTTTTTTTGCGCTATAAACAAAAATAGAGCGACCATTTTTCCCTCAGTTTAGGCCGATACGTATTCTTCTACATAATTTTGGTAAAAAAAAAAAAATCACAATAAGCGATTTATTGATTGGTTTGCGTATAAGTTATAGCGTTTACAAAATGGGGGATAGTTTTATGGCATTTTTATTAATAATTTTTTTTTTTACTAGCAATGGCACCGATCGGTGTTTTTTTTTTTTATTGTGACTGCGACATTATGGCGGACACATCGGACATTTTTTACACATTTTTGGGACCATTGTCATTTATACAGCGATCACTGCTATACAAATGCAGTGATTCCTGTGTAAATGACACTGGCAGTGAAGGGCTTAACCAGGGGGTGGCAGTGTAGGGGTTAAGTGTTCCTAGGGGCGTGTTACTAACTGTGGGGGGCTGGGCTTTGTGTTAGTGAACGCTGATCTCTGCTCCAATCACATGGAGCAGAGATCAGTGTCACTTGTTGCTAGGCAGAACGGGAAGATGCTGTTTACAACGGCATCTCCCCGTGAGACGATCGCGGGTATCCCCGCGGCGATCAAGTCCGCTTGTCGGGACCCCCGTGAGTCCGGTTGCGGGTCCCGACCGGTGGCGTGCAACGCAATGGCAGGGTGGCATATAGAAATGGACGTACCTGTACGCCAATATGCCTGCCCGTGCCATTCTGCCGACGTACATCGTCGTGCGCCGGTCGGGAAGTGGTTAAAGCGGTTGTATAGTCTCTTTTTTTTTTTTTGTTTACTTTTACCTACAGGTAAACCTGTAATAAGGCTTACCTGTAGGTAAAATTAATATCTCCTAAACCTGTACGGTTTAGGAGATATTTACTTTTCATGCAGCTGCTGACGTCATGCGGCTCATGCTCTGTGAAGGCGCGGCAGAACTGCCAGACCTTGCCTGGAAAAAGACTCCCGCGCGGGAGTCTATCACGGCTTCGGCCACTCACAGTGCTGGAGCCACGACACCCGGAAGACACGCCGGCTCCCTCGGCGTGGACCGGGTGACATACCGACGCCTCGTTCTAAGGTGAGTATTTCATAATGAGCTAGTATGCGTTGCATACTAGCTCATTATGCCTTTGCCTTGCAGGTTTTTTTGTTTAAAAAAAAAAAAAGTTGCGGGTTTACTATCGCTTTAACAGTTCAGCTGTCAACAGGGGAGACCCACTGACAGCTCAAAGAGCCTGAAAGTATCAGTTTCAGGTATTTGTGCATACCGATTATATATATGTGTAAAAATAATCACTAACAAAGAAAAAAAAAAAGCAGGAAAATAATTGAAAGGAGGAGAATGGGGAGTTAATGCTGATTAAAGTAAATTAAGGGTTAACTCGGGGTTAAACAGTAACATTTGTTCATCCCTTTGATCTGCAGATGAAGAAACAGATACAAAAAGAAACAATGTTTCTTTTTTTTTTATTTTAGTGTTTCAGCGCTGAGCAATGGTGGTGTTAAAGAGGGATTCCACCTACAAAAGAAAAAACAAAACAAAGGTCCAGTGATGTTAGCAGCCGAGATCGATCGCTCGGGTCTCAGCTGCTGCCGCCGCCATTCTAGGTAAGGGAATTGGGAAGTGAAGCGTTGCAGCTTCACTTCCCGGTTCCCTACTGCACATGTGCGAGTTGTGCAGCGCACTAGGAATGGTCCGCGCCGTCTCTCTGACCCGTGTGTGTCCCAGCAGACAGCGCGGCGGGACAGGAAACGGCATAGACTCCCACGGGAGTCTATGCCCGGAAGTGGGTGCAAATACCTGTCGTAGACAGGTATCTGCACCCCCCCCTCCCCCCTGAAAGGTGCCAATTGTGACACCGGAGGGGGGGAGGGTTCCGATGCCGGCTGCTTTTTTTTTTTGACCGCTCCAATTAACGGATTTCTTTAAGGCCCCTTTCACACTGGGATGGTGCAGGCGTCGGTGGTAAAGCGCCGCTACTTTTAGCGGTGCTTTACCGTCGTCGTAGCGGCAGTATGCGGCCGCTATCGGGGCGGTTTTAAACCACCCACGAAGCTGCGACGCTTTGGCAGAGGTATAGCCGTGCTGCTTCATTGATTTCAATGGGTAGGAGCGGTGAGCAACACCGCTCCAAAGATGTGGCTAGCAGGATTTTTTTCACCGTCCTGCCAACGCACCGCTCCAGTGTGAAAGGGGCCGTTTTTTTTTCAGGCGATATCTTTAGCGCTGTAGCGCCTGAAAACCGTCTCGGTGTAAAAGGGGCCTAACACTTCTTCAGCTGTCAACAGGGGAGACCCGCTGACAGCTCAAAGAGCCGAGCCTGAAAGCATCGGTTTCAGGTATCGGTACATTTTGCAGGTGTACCGATACTTGTGCAAATACTCGGCAACTAGTATCAGTGCAACCCTGCTCTGCACTAACGATCCGATTTTTTTTTTTTTTTTTTTTTTTTTTTTATCGCACGATCGGTTTGCAAGCTGTAATTTTCGTCAGATTTTCCGATCGTGTGTTACGGGGGTCATTGTGTGGTGCCGACTACTACAGTGGGTTTGATTTTCGGCTTCCCCAGCAGCCCCTCGGATGTGAGATGAGAGGCATACACTTATTTTGCGAATACGGATAATTCCTGAAGTTCAATTGAAGTTCATGGAGTCGCAGACCCAGAAGAGAAGCTTTTGCAGCGATTTTGAAGTCACAACTGACCTGCATACTTGTTTTGGGTCAGGGACGCGGTGACCCGGGCACGCCCTCTCGTCCTCGATGAAGACCCGGCCTTTGCCCATTGAATTCTCAACTCTTTATTTAAATGACTTGTTCTGGGTCAATGACTCGGAAAATAGTGAGGCCATTAGATCAGCTCGGCAGTCTGGGCTCCCGGCGTCCTGAGAAGCACAGGAGGCCTGTACAGGAGTCGCCTGTGTGCGCTTCTCAGCACAAGTTTCCTTTTAAAGGATTGTTGCACTTTGTACTATACTTTGCACCGGGCCGGATCAGGCTTGTTTCATTGACATGCCAAATCATTACTCAGCAGTGTTGGCTTCAGGTCCGAGATATGCGGAATACGGGTTCCAGGCTGTCTTCTCTTGTGCTGTTGCTCCACAGCTCGCTGTTTACTCCACCCTGCTCAGGCAGTTGATCGTTCTAGTCCGTGCAACATAGTTTAGGTTGAAAAAAAAAAAAACACAAATGAATCTGGTTCAACCATAAAAAAAAAAAAAACATATATAATCCTATATACTCAATCCTATACTCGTTGATCCAGAGGAAGGTGCAAAAAACCCCCAGCAGAGCATGATCCAATTTTCTAAAGCAGGGGAAAAAATTCCTTCCTGATCCCAGAGAGTCAATCGGATTTTCCCCGGATCAACTTTCCCCTATAAATGTCAGTACCCAGTTATATTCTGTGCATTTAGGAAAGAATCCAGGACTTTCTTAATCAGTTGCCGACTGCTGCACGCCGATATACGTCGGCACAATGGCAGCGGTGGGCAAATGGGTGTAACTATACGTCCCCCCTTTAAGTGGCGGAGTTAGCGGGGGCGCGCGCATGCATGCATGACCGTGCCCGCGGGAACAGACTGACTCGCCGTCCGCCGGTCTCCCGGCGCTTGTGTCATTGAGCCGCAAAACGGGGAAGTGCCCATGTAAACGAGGCATTTCCCCCCGTTCTGCCTTGTGACATGACAGAGATCACCGCTCCCTGTCATCGGGAGCAGTGATCGCTGTCATGTGAGTTGTACCCGCCCCCCCCCCCCCAGTTAGAATCACTCCCTAGAACACACTTAACCCCCTTCATCGCCCCCTAGTGGTTAACTACTCCTCTGCCAGTGTCATTTACACAGCAATAAGTGCTTTTTTTTATACCATTGATCGCTGTATAAATGGTCCCAAAATTGTGTCAAATGTGTCCGCCATAATGTCGCAGTCATGATAAAAATCGCAGATCGCCACCATTACTAATCTTATTTTTAGTAAAAAAAAAAAAAAAAATGTAGAATACATATCTACCTATGTCACGCGAGTTGTACCCTCCTCCCCCCCTCCCCCCCCCCCCCCCGTTAGAATCACTCCCTAGAGCACACTTAACCTCCTTCATCGCCCCCTAGTGGTTAACTCCTCCTCTGCTGGTGTCATTTACACAGCAATCAGTGCTTTTTTTTTAATACCATTGATCGCTGTATAAATGGTCCCAAAATGGTGTCAAAAGTGTCCGATGTGTCCGCCATAATGTCGCAGTCACATTAAAAATCGCAGATCGCCACCATTACTAATCTTATTTTTAGTAAAAAAAAAAAAAAAACGTAGAATACATATCGACCTAAACTGAGGAAAAAATGTTTTTTGTGTGTGTGTATATATGTATATGTATATATATATATAGTTATAAAATGTAATGCCTCCAGATAATGTTACGCATTGAGGTAGGGATTGGTATCGTCATCCTGAATTATGTTGATAGAAAGGAGTGGGTTAACATGGACTACTCCAATAGAATTCCATGCAACACCTGTGGTATTATATATTTTTGGGGGGTATTTATTATATCAAACAGTAAAAATAATGTGTATATGTGTGTGTGTGTGTGTGTGTGTGTATATATATATATATATATATATATATATATATATATATATATATATATATATATATATATATATATATATATATATATATATATATATATATATATATATTATAAATTCTTAAAAAAATCTCTCTCGGGTTCAAAACGCAAGGAGCATCACCAGATGGCACAAAAAGGAGGAACGGCCCACAAGAGCAGATCTGAGACCGCACAGGGCCAACCGCAGAGGAGATCACATAAAACAGGGTGTTCACTTTGCGTGGGAATTTTTGACCGAGCTTATTGAATGTGATGAAATGTCACTTTACTGAAGAATACCCAATCGTGTGCAAGGAAAGAAAAAAAAGCAGCATCTTTGCTTGTACATGATTGGATGATGGAAGTCAGGAGAGCTTTGTCTTTTTGTGTTTTGAACATTCTAAAATATGGGAGCTGTAATGTTGGCTTAGTGTGTGTGGGGGGGGGGGAGGGGGAGATCTGCTCTCCAGGTCCTTTTCTTCTAGTAATGAGCTAACCAGTAAAGTTTAAGATGACCGTTCTGGTGCAGGAAACCCACGTTCAGTACAATCAGAACGCACTGCACTTTTTTTAAGCACTCGAGGTGCCGTCTATGCATTAATAGGAGAAACCTCCTGCCCCCCCCCCCCCCACTTGAACCCGATCCTTCCAGCGACGGGGACAAGCACATCCACTCCAGCCAGTGTTTTTTGGTTCCTGAACGGATAGATTGATAGCAGCACAGCCATTGGCTCCCACTGCTGTCAATCAAATCCAGTGATGTGGGAGCCAGAAGGCGGGGCCGTGTCCTTCTGTCTGTGTCAATGGGCGTAGCAGCAGGACACCTGAAGGGGCACCCGAGAAGAGGAGGAGCCAGGAGCGCCGCTGAGGGACCCCAGAAGAGGAGGATTGGGCCCACTCTGTGCAAAACCAACTGCACAGAGGAGGTAAGTAGGACATGACCTGTTTTGTTTCTTAAACTAACCTTACATATCCTTTTATCGCAGGTTCACACAGGGGCGACTTGTCCAGGCGACTTAGCTGCATGACAAGTCGCGCTCCGTTCTGCACTATGGAACCGCTCTAATGGGAACGACTCGAGTCGCTCCGACTTAGAAAAAGGTTCCTGTTACTACTTTGGGACAACTTCAGGGCGGCGTGCGTTGACTTCTATGCAGAATTTGCATGCGGATCGCCTTGCAAAGTCAGGCTGCCCCTGCGCGAACCGGCGCTAAGGCTGCATTCGCATCTCAGCGTTTATTTTATTTTATTTTTTTAATCAGATTTGCCATGCTTCCGCCCACAATTTCAAAGCGCCCAAGGTGTGAGTGACAAATCGCAGAAAGCACATTTTGAGATGCCATTCACTTTGAATGGCACCTAAAATTTGCGGCAACCCACATCGCTTGAAGCCCCCCCCTCTCCCTGTTGGGGGCGACATGCTTCATTGCCATGATTGCAGCACCATTTATTGTGCCAGAACCGTGCCGCCGTTTTACGTGTCGTTCAGATTGTCATTCTGTTGCTGTAACGACTTATTAAGTGTGAGCTGGAGTTTGGATTCAGTTTGTGTAGCTAAATCTTCTAAACCCCTTTTATAAGCAGCCAAGAAATGATTCAAAGGTCATTAATTAAAATTCTTTACTGTATCAATGAGCAATTTGACAGGTACACAGGAGTTGTAAAAAAAATAAAAATTGAGCTCTGGCATTCACATGAAGATGACAAACCATCAATCATGATGGAACTACATATTGTGTGAAATCTTAATAAAAATGCATTTAACGGTAAAAATTGGTCTTCCAAATTTAAAATTCCTACGCGTTTCAACCCTTCTAATTGTCTTCTTCAGGGGGAATTTTATTCTAGCTGGAGAAAGAGGAAGTGTTTTACATTTTAATGATCAATTGATTTGTTTGCCAATATAATCTCTAGGTTTTTGCACCTCGATGCATGCTACGCATTAAGGTGAAAAACCTTCAGCCCCCCCCCCCTTTATTTACCTGAACCCGATCGGTTCAGGGACGAGAACAAGCCCAGCAGCTCCAGCCGCTGTCTCTGGTCCTCATTGGATAGATTGATAGCAGCAGGAGCCATTGGCTCCCGTTACTGTCAATCAAATCCAGTGGGACGGGGCCCGAGTCCTGTCTGTGCCAATGGACCACAAAATAGGAGGATTGGGACCATTCTGTACAAAAACCCTTGCACAGAGCAGGTAAGTATAACATTGTTTTTTTTTTTTTTTTTTTTTTTTTTTTTTTTTAACAAACCTTTACAATAACTTTAAGGCTTGACATGTTGGGTATCTAATTACTCGGCGCAGCCTCATCTTTTATATCGTGCCAAAAAAATGGGTAATTTATTACATTTGTGTTTACTAAAATGTAAATTAAAGCAGAGGTTCACACAAAAATGGAACCTTCGCTTTTCAGAACCCCCCCTCCGGTGTCACATTTGGCACCTTTCGGCGGGGAGGGGGGTGCAGATAACTGTATAATACAGGTATTTGCACCCACTTCCGGGCTTAGACTCACGTGGGAGTCTATGCTTCTTCCCATCCCCCCCCCCCCCCCCCATGTCTGCTTGGAAACACACGGATCCCAGAGACAGCAGGGACCATCCGGGTTACGCATGCGCAGTAGGGAAGCGGAAAGAGACTTCCTGATTCCCTTACCAAAGATAGCGGCAGCAGCACCCCCCAAGAGCCGAGCGACAGATCGGCTTCGGGTGCCAAAATCACGGGCGCCCTGGACAGGTAAGTGTCCATATTTTAAAAGTCAGCAGCTGCAGTAATTGTAGCTGCTTACTTATTAAAAAAAAATACATTTCGGCGGACCTCCACTTTAAGGGAATTTTTTACGGACTTTTTTTTCTAAACCATTGAGCTAATATTGTGTGACATAAATTGGAACCACTGCTATTTTTATTCTCTGCTTTCAGAAAATATATAACATTTGGAGGTTTTATGTAATCTTCAGGCCTAAAATTGTTTTATAAGCACTTTTTTTTTTTTTTTTTTCTGTAAGGGCCGGTTCACACTGCAGGCGAGGCGAGGCGACTCCGACTTGCCTCGCCGCGACCTGCAGCGGCCTCGGCGGCGACTTGCAAATGACTTCTGTATAGAAGTCAATGCAAGTCGCCCCGAGGTCGCCCGAAAGTAGTACAGGAACCTTTTTTCTGAGTCGGAGCGACTCGAGTCGCTCCTCTCAGAACGGTTCCATTGTACAGAACGGGGGCGACTTGCGGGAGCGAGGCGAGTCGTGTCGCCTCGCATCGCCCGCTGTGTGAACCGGCCCTTAGTTTTGCTGCGTAAATAAAGGATTTTAAAACAAAACAAAGGAAGTGAGTAAATGTCAATCAGCTGCTTTGTAGGAATTCTGCCGTCCGTTTGGCCACCTTGTAGAATGTGGCCTTTTACCCGAACTGAACAAAAATGAGCTGTAAATGGAACAATTGGCCCCCCCGTGACCCGACCGTCTACTTCAGAAGACACAACCCGTGTTTTCCTTCCTCGGTGGATGTAAAAGGTTGCTGGGCTTGTCCTGTAATTACACTTGAAAGGTGATAATTACAAATGTTTGTGTTGCTTTTAGGCATTTATAGATTCCATTCATGTAAATGTCAAAATAATAAACATTCATTATCACTAAGGCTGCAAAAATGTCTGCCGAGCGACCCAGATTTACCTGCTTTGTACATGTCCCACGATATTCAGCTACAGCAACGCCACCCTAATAGCATCACGGGCACCTGGGGGCCCTACCAGCCTGCATCGGGTGTCCCCATCACAGCACTCCCATAGATCACACTGCCCATATGCATTAATAGATGTCCCCATACGTCACAGTGTCCCTATAATTGTGCCCCCCTACATCTGGCGTCCCCATTGCGCCGTCCCCCCACATCTGGCGTCCCCATTGCGGCGCCCCCCCCTACATCGGGTGTCCCCATCGCGGCGCCCCCCCTACATCGGGCATTCCCATCGCATCTGGTGTAGCATCACAGGCCCCTGGGCAAAGTAATGCACTGGGGTCCCTACCAGCCTGCATCGGGTGTCCCCATCACAGCACTCCCATAGATCACACTGCCCATATGCATTAATAGATGTCCGCATACGTCACAGTGTCCCTATAATTGTGCCCCCCTACATCAGGCGTCCCCATTGCGGCGCCCCCCCCACATCTGGCGTCCCCATTGCGGCGCCCCCCCCCTACATCGGGTGTCCCCATCGCGGCGCCCCCCCTACATCGGGCATTCCCATCGCATCTGGTGTAGCATCACAGGCCCCTGGGCAAAGTAATGCACTGGGGTCCCTACCAGCCTGCATCAGGTGTCCTCATCACAGCACTCCCATAGGTCACACTGCCCATATGCATTAGGTGTCCCCATAATGGTGTCCTCTTACATCAGTGTCCTCATAACTGTGTCCTCTTTACATCACGGTGTCCCCTTAAATCAGTGTCCCATTTTTACATCAGGTGTAGCATCACAGGCCCTTGGGCAAAGTAATGCACTGGGGGCCCTACCAGCCTGCATCAGGTGTCCCCATCACAGCACTCCCATAGGTCACACTGCCCATATGCATTAGGTGTCTCCATAACTGTTTCCCCTTATATCAGTGTCACTATCACGGTGTCCCCTTACATCAGGTGTCCCCATCAGTGTCCCCATACATCAGTTGTCCCCTTCAGTGTCCCTATCCATCAGGTGTCCCTTTCACAGTGCCCTTTCCCCCCTTTACACTCAGATCACAAATGCCGCTCCCACCTGCAATGACGGCAGCTCCTCCTTCCTCTGCCACGCTGGGACTGAGGTGAGTTCTCAGTCTCGGCTCTCTTCTGCCCCCTGCAGTGGGGAGGGGGGACAAAGCTGAATCCTCTCTCCAGCAGAAGCCGACTGCTGCTTCTACTAATGGGAGTGACATTGTAGTCACGCCTGTATAAGAAGAGAGCAGCACAAGTAGCCAAATCTCCAGTGCCGCCCCCCCCCCCCCGTTCCCAACACAGCGCCTGGCTCCTCCCTTGTCCTGGCCCTGATCATGGGACCCCCCCGGGCAGTGCCCATACATTAGGACTCACACTGGTTGCATGCTTTTAGAGAAGAATCCTATGACCTGCCGATCGGGTGACTATGAATTGCATTTGTGTGACCATCATACGGGTTTTTGGTCAGAAGGCTTCTAAAGAAATGTCTCTCCCCCTCATCCTACAACGAGGGAACCGTCACTTCTAACATTCAGGTTAGAAAGTCTCACATGGAAAGCCCCAGGAAATGGTAAAAGTGAAGTAGCGTCAGCTGACACTCTGCGTAGGTTGTGAGGCCGATCGCACCAAGAACCCCTCCCCCCCCCCATGTGACTAGAAAGACGTATCTAACCCTGATGGATATACATTCCCAGGAAAACATTCATCTCCAGTCATAGATTTCTACTAATTCTACAACATCACTTTGTAATTGTAACAAATGACAACACAGCTGAGTTTCAGTTCTTTATTTCAAATCTCAGAAACAATGACAAACGTTTTACTATGGTAAAGTATCGACACCAAACCACTTCCCTTCCATATACATATATTTTTTTTTAAAGCAGAGGCCCAAGAGTGACGCCCCATTGATTGTTTCATTGGGAATAATTGTTCCCCCGTCATTGGGTACCATTGTTGGTATCATCGCTGATGTCATTTTGACCCATTGTTGGTGTCATTGAGAGAAGCTGTGTCCCGTTGTTGGGGGGGTCATTGAGGGAAGCTGTGCCCCATTGCTGGGGTCATTGAGGGAAGCTGTGTCCCGTTGTTGGGGGGTCATTGAGGGAAGCTGTGCCCCGTTGTTGGGGGGGTCATTGAGGGAAGCTGTGCCCCGTTGTTGGGGGGGTCATTGAGGGAAGCTGTGCCCCGTTGTTGGGGGGGTCATTGAGGGAAGCTGTGCCCCGTTGTTGGGGGGGTCATTGAGGGAAGCTGTGCCCCGTTGTTGGGGGGGTCATTGAGGGAAGCTGTGCCCCGTTGTTGGGGGGGTCATTGAGGGAAGCTGTGCCCCGTTGTTGGGGGGGTCATTGAGGGAAGCCGTGCCCCGTTGTTGGGGGGTCATTGAGGGAAGCTGTGCCCCGTTGGGGGGTCATTGAGGGAAGCTGTGCCCCGTTGTTGGGGGGGTCATTGAGGGAAGCTGTGCCCCGTTGTTGGGGGGGTCATTGAGGGAAGCTGTGCCCCGTTGTTGGGGGGGTCATTGAGGGAAGCCGTGCCCCGTTGTTGGGGGGTCATTGAGGGAAGCTGTGCCCCGTTGGGGGGTCATTGAGGGAAGCTGTGCCCCGTTGTTGGGGGGGTCATTGAGGGAAGCTGTGCCCCGTTGTTGGGGGGGTCATTGAGGGAAGCTGTGCCCCGTTGTTGGGGGGGTCATTGAGGGAAGCTGTGCCCCGTTGTTGGGGGGGTCATTGAGGGAAGCTGTGCCCCGTTTTTGGGGGGGTCATTGAGGGAAGCTGTGCCCCGTTGTTGGGGGGGGTCATTGAGGGAAGCTGTGCCCCGTTGTTGGGGGGGGTCATTGAGGGAAGCTGTGCCCCGTTGTTGGGGGGGGGTCATTGAGGGAAGCTGTGCCCCGTTGTTGGTCTGAGTAGGAGAAATATGGCCACAAGGGTTGGATAAAAGCAAGCAAAATGCTGCGTCTGGCCACGGGCCGCAGTTTGGAGACCACTGCCCTAGAGAATAAAATAGTGGGTGTTGCATTTTTTTTTGTTTTTAAATTTATGCACAAAAACACAATATAATACCCAGTTGTTTGATAAAATTGAAAGCGGTTGTAAAGTCTGAATATTTTTTATACCTACTTGCCCTCTGTTCATGAATTAAAAAAACTGTGTTCTGCTCCCCCTCACCTTAGCCCCCCCCCCCCTCATACAGCGATGTGCACAGTATATACATTTGGCCAGAGGTGTGTGTGTGTGTGTGTGTGTGTGTGTGTGTGTGTGTGTGTGTGGGGGGGGGGGGGGGGGGGGCGCTGGTGACACAGAGACACTGGGAACCACTCCGACACTCGGTTCCTGAGTGTCACTGAGTGCCTCCCAATGTCTCCAGTGCCCGCCCCCCCCCCCCCCCCCCAAACCTCTGTCCACATGCAGTTCTCCATACACTAGCAGTGGCACCGAGTTTCCATTATATTCTTACGGGGGGACTCTCTTTGCTATACGAGTGATTTGGATTACAAGCGTTCTCCAGGAACAGATTATACTCCTAATCCGAGGTAGTGCTCTGCGCAGCCAAATGAGGTTTGCCTGTACTTCTCCTTTTAACCACTTCCGGAGCGCCGCACACCAATATACGTCCCAACTTTGAAGAGGGATATCTTTGTTATGGCAGCAGCTAGCCACCAAAACGCCGGCATCCTCTTCCTCCAGCGAGCAGTTCGGTTTGCGGTAATAGTGGTCTCTGCAGCGGATTCACTGCAAGATCACTTTTGTCAGCAGCGGGAGAGGGGTCCCCCCCCCCCCTCCCGCCAGCCCCTGGTTCCGTCCACCGCTTACCAGAGCCGTCTGTAGTGGCGGAGGTGTTCGGATGCTTCTCCTTGGGGAATCCTCCTCCTCCTTCTGGGTATGGAGATGAGTGAGGGGGAAGATGCCCCCCACCCATCTCCATATCACCGCAGGGCGGAAGGCTAAACGTGACTTCTGCCTATAGCTCTTAAAGGGCCTTTTTTTTCTTTTTTAAATTAATTTATATATATATATATATATATATATATATATATATATATATATATATATATATATATATATATATATATATATATATATATATATATATATACACAAAACATGCAACCTGTAGAATTTTTGTATTTTTTTTTTTTTTTTTTTTATTGTCGCTTATGGAGATTTTTAAACGTAAAAGTTTGTCGCCATTCCAAGAGCGGGTGCAATTTTGAAGCGTGACATGTTGGGTATCCATTTACTCAGCGTAAAATTCTCTTTCACAATATAAAAAAATTTAAGATAGGACTAACTTTTACTGTTGTCTTATTTTTTATTTTTTTTGTTCACAAAAGTCTTTTTTCCCCCCAAAAAAAAAAAAAGTGCGGTTGTAAGACCTCTGCGCAAATACGGTGTGACAGAAAGTATTGCAAAGACCGCCATTTTATTCTCCAGGGTGTTAGAGAAAAAAAAAAAAAAAAAGTGTAATGTTGGGGGTTCCAAGTAATTTTCTAGCAAAAAAAAACTGTTTTTAACTCGTAAACAACAAATCTCAGAAAGAGGCTCGGTCCTTAAGTGGTTAACTCCGATCTCCAGAGGAAGCGAAAGGAATTGTCTGTGACTTTCTAATTTAAATGTTGCCATGCATCAGATGACCACTAGATGGCGGTGCAGTAGAGTGAATAGAGCAGCATGATTACTTTGTATCTATTCTGGGAGAACACAGTAACAGTTCTTAAATAACATGTCACAAAATGTTTACAACTGTCACTTGTACAGATTTTATTACAGTACAGTAAAACCTTGGTTTGAGAGGAACTTGTTTTGAGAGCATTTTGCAAGACGAGCAAAATCTTTGTATAAATTTTTACTTGCTATGCAAGCTATGTCTTGATATACAAGTAGCGTCATGTCACAACTGAGAATAAAAAAAGGAGAGAGGAGCCTCTAAGACCCCTTTCACACTGTACCACCCATAGCGTCAGCGGTAAAACAGTGCTATTTTTTAGCTACGTTTTACCGTCGGATTTGGGGCGCATTTCGCCTGCCAGCGGGGTGCTTTTAACCCCTGCTAGCGGCCGAGAGAGGGTTAAAACCGCCCGCAGTGTGCCGCAATAGCTGCTTTTTTCCGGCGGTATAGCCGGCAAAGGGGATCGGCGGTGGAGGAGCGGTAAACACACCGCTCCTTCACCACTCCAAAGATGCTGCTGGCAGGACTTTTACTGACGCCCTGCCAGCGCACCGCTCCAGTATGAAAGCCCTCAGGGCTTTCACACTGGAGACAATGGAGAAGCAGTTTGAGGGCGGATTTCAGGCGCTATTTTTAACGCTATAGCGCCTGCAAAACGCCCTCAGTGTGAAAGGGGGTTTTAGTGTAGCAATGGTTACATTTAATGAAGGTACAACATTTAGAAACTCACAAGGTTGAGGATTATAATGGGCACATCTAAGTATTCAGACATCCGGGGTAAAGATGTCTACAATAGACCATCCCCCTGCACCGCCATTGACGTCGCCC
This sequence comes from Lithobates pipiens, assembly GCF_037356315.1. Lineage (NCBI taxonomy): Eukaryota > Metazoa > Chordata > Amphibia > Anura > Ranidae > Lithobates > Lithobates pipiens. Next base: position 4,355,620 of record NW_027507903.1, read on the forward strand.
CTTTCACGCTGTGTTTCACGAACGGTCCAAGCCTCGCTTTCAGATCGCTCTACTGCAGGGTAGTCTTTTGCGGTCATGATCGCAGATAACTTTACCCCGGATGCCTGCATACATAGATGTGCCTCTTTTAATCATCAACCATGTGATTTTGTTAAATGTTGTACCGTCATTAGACCCCTTTCACACTGGGGCGTTTTTCAGGCGTTTTTCATGCGCTTTAGCGTTAAAAAATACGCCTGAAAGAAGCTGCAACTGCAATCCCAATGTAAACGCCCGAGTGCTTTCACACTGAGGCGCTGCGCTGGCAGGGCATCAAAAAAAGTCCTGCAAGCAGCTTCTTTGCAGCGCTTTTGGAGCGGTGAATAAAGCGCCCCTTCCCATTGAAATCAATGGGAAGCGCCTGTAAAACGCCAGAAAAACGCCTGAAAAACGCTATTGGCAGCAGCGTTTTGTGGGCGCTTTTAACCCTTTATTTGGCCACTAGCAGGGGTTAAAAGCGCCCCAATAACGCTCGAAAAACGCTGGTAAAGCGCTGCTAGTTTAAGCGGCGCTTTACGAGCATTTTTCGGGCGCTGACATTGTGAAAGGGTTCTTAAAGCACTTGGGCTTTCACATTGGGACTGCAGATGAGGCTTCTTTCAAGCGCTTTACAGGCGCTTTTTTTAACGCTAAAGCGCCTGAAAAACGCCCCAGTGTGAAAGGGGTCTTAAAGTGGATGTAAACCCACTCTCATCCTTTCTAAACTACTGCAATATTGGTTATCTAGGAGGATATATACAAGTCTCCTGCATCTGTCAAATGTCTCCCCTCTGTCTACTATGAGACCCGAAAAACTGCAGATTTTTGTGGGTGGGTCTGTTTTCCAGGGCTCGGTGGGTGGATTCGTGATGTCAGTAGACTCCTCGCCCACCTCTACCCCTCCCCTTTTATCAATATGCATTTTCTCCTGTGTATTTATTACACTGAACTTCTGCTATGATCTCTAACATCCAGTCCAAAACCCAGAAAAGTCCCCACATGACTTCAGCATGCCAAATCATGCTGAGGTGTGGAACAGCCAATCCTTGCAGAGCAGCAGAAGAAAGTAGTGGGGGTGGGAACAAAAATAAATAAATAATGCATGTCTCTTAGGCTAGTGCACGAGATATGTAAATCGCCCGTCACTCACAGCAAGGGGGAGGATTTGACAAAGTTTTTCTCTGTCAAGATTCATCTCACTGAACAATAAGAGGATTGCTCAGAGCTGGATTAACTCTTTGTGGCAAGGCTGGGCTCAAATGATAGGAAATCTTATACTCTACATTATGACATAAAAAAAAAAAAAAAAAATTTTTTTCGGATTTACATCCACTTTAAATGCAACCATATTGCTACACTTAGAGGCGCCCTCTCTTCTCTTTTATACTCTGGAGCTCCTGCTGGATTTTGCTTCTAATCCCCTTGTGAAGGCTTCCATTTGTGGATGGACATTTTATGGTTACACAACCAAATCAGATTGCTGTAATCTTTTTAGATGGACTATAAACTGAAGGACTTATCAATAAATGGTTGTGGAACGAATCATCTGAGTTTCCATTATTTCTTATGGTGAAATTTGCTTTGATATACAAGTGCTTTGGAATACAAGCATGTTTCTGTAACAAATTTTGCTCGCAGTCCAAGGTTTTGCTGTATACAGGAGGTATTGTCATCTGTTTCTTTAAGGCCAAAAAACAAATGTGTGCAGGAAGCTGAGTGACAAGGAAGATATAACGTGGCCTTTGTGGAATGTGATGTGGTGGGGGGTGGGGGGGGGGGTGCTGGAAAATAACGGTAACCAGATAACAATTGTGTGTATTCCGCACTCCACAGGAGCAAGTATCAAAGTCCAAAAAGGGAAATGTCTGCTCCGTATCAGCCAGTCAGATTTTCTCAATCACTGTGTGTTCCACCCCAGCAATGTAGTAGTAGGAATGTGATTGGCTAATATATAAAAAAGAATTTTATAGGCAAAACGTTAAAAAAAAAAAAAATTGGGGATAGAGCAAGGGAGGGTTATAACCCCCGCCCCATTGCAGAGATTCCCTTTCGCTCCCTGTACCATAGCCAAACAGGAAGTGAGAGGAAATCCCTGCATTCCTTTGGGGACCCCCTCATTACCAGAACTAGTGTCCCCATTGGAAGATTTCCCCTCTATTACTTTTCTGGGGACGCCCCAAAATGAGGGACGTTTTTTACTTCCAATGATAATGGAGAGATGGGATCTCTTTAACGGGGGCACTGACGGCCATAAGAAACGGACAGGGGGTCTAATCCCTCTCCACTCCATCCAAAACTAAAATAAATTGCCCTTTTAGTTATACTTTGACTTTTTTTTTTTTTTATAATTTTTTTTATTTTTATAAAAAAAATTTTTTTTACCAGAAAATCAATAACCTTGAATTCATATCAGTGATGGGGCTTCAGTGAACTAAAATCGGTTTGCTGTGACGATCGCTCTGTTCACATCAATATTACTCCCAGCATTGCTTATTGCGGTATTAATCCCCAAACCAAAAATGACTTATGTTGCAGCTTACCAATCATTCAATTTGGTGGCTGCATTCGTTTTCTTTTTTAGGCTTTTTTCCCCCCCACTGTTATCGCGTGGGAATCTGGCCATTACCACACCACCTGTATTGGTGAGACGCAACTCTGGATGATGGAGCACAGCAGATGACAGCATTGTACCGCTGAAAGTGAATGGGGGGTAAAATTCCTGCACAGCATGTGTACAGCCCTGGGGGCTAGCAGTTGGGGGGCAGTAAAAGCACAGCTAGACCGTGAGGTTTTAGCACCTCCCCCAACCACTAGTGTGAATGATCCCTAACTTCTGCTCAGCTCTATGGAATTGGCTGCTTCATTGTTTGTTTGCTTTTTTTTCCTATTCATATTGGCTAGTATTTTTCATTATAGTATTATACAGGGCATCCGGAAAGTATTCACAGCGCTTCACTTTTTCCACATTTTGTTATGTTACGTCCTTATTCCAAAATGGATTAAATTCATGATTTTCCCTCCAAAATTTTACAAACAATCCCCCATGACGACAACGTGGAAGAAGTTTGAAATCTTTGCAAATTTATTAAAAATAAAAAAGGAAAAAAATCCCACGTACACGAGGATCACGGGCTCCTCCCACGTACACGAGGGTCACGGGCTCCTCCCACGTACACGAGGGTCACGGGCTCCTCCCACGTACACGAGGGTCACGGGCTCCTCCCACGTACACGAGGGTCACGGGCTCCTCCCACGTACACGAGGGTCACGGGCTCCTCCCACGTACACGAGGGTCACGGGCTCCTCCCACGTACACGAGGGTCACGGGCTCCTCCCACGTACACGAGGGTCACGGGCTCCTCCCACGTACACGAGGGTCACGGGCTCCTCCCACGTACACGAGGGTCACGGGCTCCTCCCACGTACACGAGGGTCACGGGCTCCTCCCACGTACACGAGGGTCACGGGCTCCTCCCACGTACACGAGGGTCACGGGCTCCTCCCACGTACACGAGGGTCACGGGCTCCTCCCACGTACACGAGGGTCACGGGCTCCTCCCACGTACACGAGGGTCACGGGCTCCTCCCACGTACACGAGGGTCACAGCCTTTGCTCAATACTTTGGTGAAGCTCCTTTGGCACCAATTTCAGCCTCAAGTCTTGGTGAGTATGAGGCTACAAGCTCGGCACACCTAATTTTGGGCAATTTTTCCCATTCTTCTTTGCAGGACCTCTCAAGCTCCATCAGGATGGATGGGGAGCGTGGGGGCACAGCCATTTTTAGTTCTCTCCAGAGATTTTCAAGTCTCTTCAAGTTCAAGTCTGGTCTCTGGCTGAGCCACTCAAGGACATTCACAGAGTTGTTCCATAGCCACTCCTTTCTTATCTTGGCTGTGTGCTTAGGGTGGTTGTCCTGTTGGAAGATGAATCTTTGCCCCCAGTCTGATGTTCAGAGCACTCTGGAGGAGGTTTTCATCAAGTATGTCTCTGTACATTGCTGCATTCATCTTTCCCTCAATCCTGACTAGTCTCCCAGTTCCCGCCACTGAAAAACATCCCCACAGCATGATGCTGCCACCACCATGCTTCACTGTAGGGTTGATATTGGGTAGGCGATGAGCGGTGCCTGGTTTCCTCCAGACATGACACTTGACGTTCAGGCCAAAGAGTTCAATCTTTGTTTCATCAGACCAGAGAATTTTGTTTCTCATGATCTGAGAGTCCTTCAGGTACTTTTTGGCAAACTCCAGGTGGGCTGTCGTGTGCCTTTTACTGAGGAGTGGCTTCTGTCTGGCCATTCTACCATACAGGCCTGATTGGTGGAGAGCTGCAGAGATGGTCGTTCTTCTGGAAGGTTCTCCTCTCTCCACAAAGAAACACTGGAGCTCTGTCAGTGACCATCGGGTTCTTGGTCACCTCCCTGACTAAGGCCCTTCTCCCCCGATCGCTCAGTTTGGCCGGGTGGCCCACTCTAGGAGGAGTCCTGGTGGTTCCAAACTTCTTCCATTTACAGATGATGGAGGCCACTGTGCTCATTGGGACCTTCAATACTGCAGAAACTATTCTGTACCCTTCCCCCGATCTGTGCCTCCATACAATCCTGTCTCGGGGGTCTACAGACTATTGCTTGGCCTTCATGGCTTGGTTTGTGCTCTGACATGCACTGTTACCTGTGGGACCTTCTATAGACAGGTGTGCCTTTCCAAATCCTGTCCAATCAACTGAATTTACCACAGGTGGCCTCCAATCAAGTTGTAGAGACATCTCAAGGATGATCAGTGGAAACAGGAGGGACCTGAGCTCAATTCTGAGTATCAAGGCAAAGGCTGTAATGCTTATGTACATGGGAGGAGCCTGTGATACTTGTGTCCATGGGAGGAGCCTGTGATACTTGTGTCCGTGGGAGGAGCCTGTGATACTTGTGTCCGTGGGAGGAGCCTGTGATACTTGTGTCCGTGGGAGGAGCCTGTGATACTTGTGTCCGTGGGAGGAGCCTGTGATACTTGTGTCCGTGGGAGGAGCCTGTGATACTTGTGTCCGTGGGAGGAGCCTGTGATACTTGTGTCCGTGGGAGGAGCCTGTGATACTTGTGTCCGTGGGAGGAGCCTGTGATACTTGTGTCCGTGGGAGGAGCCTGTGATACTTGTGTCCGTGGGAGGAGCCTGTGATACTTGTGTCCGTGGGAGGAGCCTGTGATACTTGTGTCCGTGGGAGGAGCCTGTGATACTTGTGTCCGTGGGAGGAGCCTGTGATACTTGTGTCCGTGGGAGGAGCCTGTGATACTTGTGTCCGTGGGAGGAGCCTGTGATACTTGTGTCCCGTGGGAGGAGCCTGTGATACTTGTGTCCCGTGGGAGGAGCCTGTTGATACTTGTGTCCGTTTTTTTTTTTTTTTTTAATTTGCGAAGGTTTCAAACAAACTTCTTTCACGTTCCCATTATGGGGGATGTTTGTAGAATTTTGGGGAAAATAATAAATTTAATCCATTTTGGAATAAGGCCGTAACATAACAAAATGTGGAAAAAGTGAAGCGCTGTGAATACTTTTCGGGTGCACTGTATGTAGAAATATCGTTTTTTGAATTCTATTCTGTGCCGTAGATTTTATATTTGCTTGCAGGACTTTATTAGCAAACTATGGAATGTTGGCTCTGGATTGTGTTTACCAAAATAAGCGGTATAAGTGGGAAGCCGCTGAAAGGGGCAGCTGCCTGTACATGTAAATAAGATTTGGAGCGAGGTGAAGGAATTTAATGCCCCTTATGGCTTCCATCAGAGCCTCTTCATCAGCTGCCACCCCCGACCATCGCAGGCAGGTGCACTCTTCACAGAGTAGGTGCCAAATGTCCTTCCCAGTTGGTGACTCTCGGCCGATGATCAGAAGAAGCTCCATAGGATGCAGAGCGTGAGGTGGAGACGCTCGATGGCGATCACCAAAAGCCGTACTTGTGTCTTGTGAACGATTTGTTTTGATGTCCAGACAGGAAACCTCAGGTCTCTTTTTGTAGGGATCATTCCAGTTATGCATAATTGAGGTTTCAGACAAAATCCTGCTCTGTTGGAGGGTCTTAGAGGTTTGGGATTCGCTGGAGGTGATGAAAGTTGCTTAATGACATAATGTGGAAAGAAGCAACTGGAATTTACTGGCCACACATCACGCCCGTCAGTAGTATAGCTAGCAAAGAGAGCGGGGCTTATTTACCCTATAAAAGTATATAAATAACCAAAACATTTGTTGTATTGATGTGGGTTTTTTATTTTTATTTTTTGATAAAAGGGTTGTTGGGCCAGTAATGTTGCGCAAGGGGTAGTGCCACGTCCAGTATTGCAAGAAAAAAGGAAAAGATCCCCTGTGTGGTGGCCTTTTAAGGCGCAATATTAGATCAAAGGATTTTAGTAGAATATATTGATAGTTTCAAGATATTTAGAAAAATATAGGGAAAAGTATATATAAAAACATGCAATGTTTAAACCCCGTCTAAAACTTTTACATCGTCGTATATATAAATGTACGGTTTTGTGATTTTTCGCACCCGACGCGTTTCAGAGTACTAAGTTGCCTCCTTCTTCAGGGGTATAAGCAGGAAGAAACCACGTTTATATATTATAGCGGTGTATTCAACATTCCAGTGGTTGTCTTTAAAAACATACGAGGGTACAAGTCCCTTTCAAGTTCTCACTCCGGAGATCCCCAGTGGCATGCGTGTGTGCAGATGTTTGCAGCTGTCACACCTAAAAGGAGGCCCTCTCCGTTAGCCCAAAAGCCCCTTCCTCCACCGAAGCAGGGATAGCCGACTGAAGGGCAGGGAGAGCCTGAGGACACACTGGGGTCGGGAAAAGAGAGGAGCCCTGTTGGAGGTGAAGATGTTCCTGCACAGGGCGAATAGAATAACGTGGGGCCCCAGCTCTTGGCAGCAGACCTTTTTTATTTTATTTTATTTATTTTTTTGCGCCCGCTCAGCCTTCTCATCCAGCCATACACTAAAGGGGCACCCGCTGTCTACTTTCCTCCCCACCTGCAAACTTGACTATGGGCACCCGGCTGCGACAGCTTGTGGCTTCACAGCTGGGTGCCCGCTGCGCACGTGCGAGCCGCGCTGCACATGTGCAGCTGGTCAAGCAGTCTTCTGGGACCTGTCGCGTGTCCCAGAAGACTGCAGGGGGAGAGGGAGGATATGAATGTCCCGCTTACGATCACCTAGGCGGTGGGAGCGGGAGCCGTACCTGTCAAAATCGGGTACCCGCTCCTCCAAAAGGACCAATTCTTAAAGCGGAATGGGAGACGAGTCCTTAAAGCGGAACTTTCCCTTTTTTGGGTGAAGCTCCACTTTAACCACTTGACGGCTACCGGGCAGTTGCTTAACTCTGAGAGGCCGTCATGACGTCCTCCCAGAATTCCGCTCTCGCGCCCCTCCCCCCCCCACCCCCCCCTGGGGACACGCACTTGAGAGCATCCGTGACTGCCGTGTCCACAGGACCCGATGCATCACGGATCACGTTAAACGGCTGCTCATCGCGGCCGTTTTCCCATGTGATCGCTCCGTCAAATGACGGAGTGATCACTTGTAAACAAACGGTTCCTCCCTCCCCTCTCTGTACTGATGGGTACAGCGGAGGGGGAAGAGATCAGTGTCAGCAGCGCTGTGGGCTGCAGTGCCCACAGTGCTGCTCACCAAAAATTAACCCCTCAATTCCCTGCCAATACTCTGCAATACCCTGCCCAATACTCTGCCATAAATTGCAATACCCAGCCATGCTCGGAGATGCTCTGCAATACCCAGCCATGCTCGGAGATGCTCTGCAATACCCAGCCATGCTCGGAGATGCTCTGCAATACCCAGCCATGCTCGGAGATGCTCTGCAATACCCAGCCATGCTCGGAGATGCTCTGCAATACCCAGCCATGCTCGGAGATGCTCGGCAATACCCAGCCATGCTCGGAGATGCTCGGCAATACCCAGCCATGCTCGGAGATGCTCGGCAATACCCAGCCATGCTCGGAGATGCTCGGCAATACCCAGCCATGCTCGGAGATGCTCGGCAATACCCAGCCATGCTCGGAGATGCTCGGCAATACCCAGCCATGCTCGGAGATGCTCGGCAATACCCAGCCATGCTCGGCAATACCCAGCCATGCTCGGAGATGCTCGGCAATACCCAGCCATGCTCGGAGATGCTCGGCAATACCCAGCCATGCTCGGAGATGCTCGGCAATACCCAGCCATGCTCGGAGATGCTCGGCAATACCCAGCCATGCTCGGAGATGCTCGGCAATACCCAGCCATGCTCGGAGATGCTCGGCAATACCCAGCCATGCTCGGAGATGCTCGGCAATACCCAGCCATGCTCGGAGATGCTCGGCAATACCCAGCCATGCTCGGAGATGCTCGGCAATACCCAGCCATGCTCGGAGATGCTCGGCAATACCCAGCCATGCTCGGAGATGCTCGGCAATACCCAGCCATGCTCGGAGAGGCTCGGCAATACCCAGCCATGCTCGGAGAGGCTCGGCAATACCCAGCCATGCTCGGAGAGGCTCGGCAATACCCAGCCATGCTCGGAGAGGCTCGGCAATACCCAGCCATGCTCGGAGATGCTCGGCAATACCCAGCCATGCTCGGAGATGCTCGGCAATACCCAGCCATGCTCGGAGATGCTCGGCAATACCCAGCCATGCTCGGAGATGCTCGGCAATACCCAGCCATGCTCGGAGATGCTCGGCAATACCCAGCCATGCTCGGAGATGCTCGGCAATACCCAGCCATGCTCGGAGATGCTCGGCAATACCCAGCCATGCTCGGAGATGCTCGGCAATACCCAGCCATGCTCGGCAATACCCAGCCATGCTCGGAGATGCTCGGCAATACCCAGCCATGCTCGGAGATGCTCGGCAATACCCAGCCATGCTCGGAGATGCTCGGCAATACCCAGCCATGCTCGGAGATGCTCGGCAATACCCAGCCATGCTCGGAGATGCTCGGCAATACCCAGCCATGCTCGGAGAGGCTCGGCAATACCCAGCCATGCTCGGAGATGCTCGGCAATACCCAGCCATGCTCGGAGATGCTCGGCAATACCCAGCCATGCTCGGAGATGCTCGGCAATACCCAGCCATGCTCGGAGATGCTCGGCAATACCCAGCCATGCTCGGAGATGCTCGGCAATACCCAGCCATGCTCGGAGATGCTCGGCAATACCCAGCCATGCTCGGAGATGCTCGGCAATACCCAGCCATGCTCGGAGATGCTCGGCAATACCCAGCCATGCTCGGAGATGCTCGGCAATACCCAGCCATGCTCGGAGATGCTCGGCAATACCCAGCCATGCTCGGCAATACCCAGCCATGCTCGGAGATGCTCGGCAATACCCAGCCATGCTCGGAGATGCTCGGCAATACCCAGCCATGCTCGGAGATGCTCGGCAATACCCAGCCATGCTCGGAGATGCTCGGCAATACCCAGCCATGCTCGGAGATGCTCGGCAATACCCAGCCAGCCGTCATATGATGTCCTTTACTTTGTGCGGGGAGATATCTGAATGATGGGTTTAGCTGCAGGCATCATTCAGATATCAGCATTTTCAGCCGGCGATTCCCTACTCCATAAGAACAATCATAGCGGCTGTTCCGCTGCTTGATCGTTCTTACAGGAGGTGAGAGGGGACATCCCCCCCCTCCTGCCGCCCTCCGGTTCTTCTACCGACTCGCCAATACGATAAAAGCCAGAATCTTTTTATTTTTATTTTAGGCTTCCTTTTTATTTCAGGCTTCCTCTGTATGTGGCCACGCTGTGTAAAAGTCTCACACGTGTGGTATCGCCGTACTCGAGAGTAATAGCACAATGTGTTTTGTGGTGTGTGTGTGTGTGTGTGTGAAATAAACTGATATTATGACAATTTTGTGAAAAAATAAAAATAAAAAAAAAAGTAAAAAAAATCGATTTTTGCAGAAATTGTGGGAAAAAATGACAACTTCAAAAAACTCATCATGCCTCTTACTAAATACCTTGGAATGTCATCTTTCCAAAAAGGGGCCATTTGGGGGGTATTTGTACTTTTCTGGCATGTTAGGGTCTCAAGAATTAAAATAGGCCGTCAGTCCTTCAGGTGTGATCAATTTTCAGATATTGGCACCATAGCTTGTGGACTCTATAACTTTCACAAAGACCAAATAATAAAATGATTTTTTTTTTTTTTTGTATGTGGTTGTATATGATAGGATGTCTGGTAAATGGTTGATAAATGTAAATGTATGATTTTTATAAAACTTTAATAAAGAGAAATATTAAACAATATCCACCAATTTGTACTTATTTTTACCAAAGATATGTAGTAGTATAAATTTTGGCCAAAATTTATGAAGAAAAAAATGACTAATCTTCTAAATGAAGGCCAATTAAAGCTTTGAGCATACTTCTCCTGTAAAATGCATTCAGGTAAAAAAAAATGTCGCACCGACTGGATAAATCTGGAGAAGATAATATCTTGGAGGACGATTCTTTTGACACCTCACCTGTACCTCCAGGACAGATCCATGCAGTTTAGGCCCAAAAAGCCAGTTTAGTGGCGCGGGATGGACAGACCTCCATAGTGGAGAGTAAACACGCTTAAATAGCATAATGATGGCTGGATGAGGAGGAGGAGGAGGAGGTCGGGAGACCAGAAAAAGCTGTTTGGTGAGGTCAGATTCTTGTGACATTCTCGCTGTGTGTCCCCTGCTAATGTTCTCTAATGTGTCACCTTCTACATGCTTTGCATACAGTTTTTTTGCTTTTTATACCTCTCCCTTCTCTTGATGTTTATTGGGAGCCTGCAGGGTGCAGACAAGAAGTATGTTTAGAAGTCTGTCCTCAGACGGGAACTTTCTCAGCGACGCTGACCAGGAATTCCTCCATGCGGTTATAGAGCCGCTACTGTAAAATTGGGACCGGTCTGGATGCCAAAGTCCCGGATGAATTTGGCTCTTGGTCTAGGTCTGCTTTTTTTTTAAATTTTTTTATTTTTTTTATTTTTATTTTTTTATGCTTGTGTGTTTAATATATTAATCTCTATGATCTAAAAACAAAATGAAACAAAATGTCTTTGTGCATTACCAGTAATAAAATTGAAGCTTGTATGGGAAGATCTGGATGCACATCCTTATTAGGTTAATTTGCTAGTAAACTCCTTATCTGGGGAAAAAAAAAAAAAGTGTGCCCCCAGGCAGTTTAAACCATAATGTGCGAATATGATGTCACCAGTTTCGGGCGTCGGGCAGGTCGATTTTTTATTTTTTTTTCTACATTTAGCCCTGCTGTGATCAAGCAGCAGGGCTAACGCTGGTAAAGTGCCTCCAATCCTGATATTTATCCCAGGCTCCACTTGCCCATCTGCGGGCCCAGGACGGGAGTAGCGGGAGCCGCCGAGGAGGGAAGAGAGCACACATCCACTCTCCTCCCCTTCTTGTTTCTGACCCGGAAGCGGCATGTATGACGTCACTTCCGGGTTGTCGGTGTGTGTCCCTGGCGATTGAAGTCAGGAATGAATGTAACGCAATGCGATCTGCATTGAATTGCATTCAGTGGAGCACGGAGGAGACATGCAGGGTCTTTTAGTTGTTTCTCAACTCCAGTCCTCAAGGCGCCCCAACAGGTCATGTTTTCAGGATTTTCCATTAGTTTGCACAGGTGATTTGATCAGTTTCACTGCCTTGGTAATTACATCCATTTCATCTGAGGGAGATCCTGAAAACATGACCTGTTGGGGCGCCTTGAGGCCTTGAGGACACGAGTTGAGAAACACTGCTTTAGACCTTGGGTGTCGCATTAACCACTTTCAGACAGGAGCATTTTGCTGGCTTAAGGCCAGAGCACTTTTTGCGATTCGGTGCTGCGTTGCTTTAACTGACGATTGCGCGGTCGTGCGACGTTGCTTCCAAACAAAATTGATATCAGTGCAATACAAATGCACTGCTGTCTAAATGACACTGGCAGTGATGGGGTTAACCAGGGGGTGGCAGTGTAGGGGTTAAGTGTGTCCTGGGGGTGTGTTGCCAACTGTGGGGGGGCGTGGCTGTGTTTTACAGATCACTGATCTCTGCTCCAATCACAGGGAGCAGAGATCAGTGTCACTTGTTGCTAGGCAGAACGGGGAGATGCTGTTTACATCGGCATCTCCCCGTACTTCCTCCCCGTGAGATGATCGCAGGTATCCCCGCGGCGATCCAGTCCGCAGGACCCACGATCGGTCTCGCAGAGGTCCCGACCGGCGGCGTGATGCCATGGCGGCAAATTCAAAAGGACGTACCTGTACGCCCTTTCGCCTGTCTGTGCCATTCTGCCGACGTACATCGTCATGCGCCGGTCGGGAAGCGGTTAAAGAGAACTTGTCGCCAAAAAAAAAAAATGCACAGGGCTCATGAGCTGTTACGATTTCCGAAGCGGCGGGAGGACATGTTCCAGCCACCTCCACTGTTTGCCGTTGTTTCTCTAGCTTACCGATTCGCTGGAGAAAGGATTCTACTGTGCGAATGGCTGGTCCCATAGGCTGTCAAAGATTGGATACTCATTGATGGCCTCTATGGCCTTGGAGGACCAGAGTGACGTCGTGATATCGCTTCTGGTCCAGGCTGGAAGTAAATCGTGCTTTTTTTATTTTTTTTATTTATCTTTTGCTTTTAAAGGTAAAAGAGCTTTGGGGCCTAGATCTCTCTATAAAGAGGACCGGTCATGCCGTATTTATATTACAAGGCATGTTTAAAATAAGTGGGGGGGGGGGGGGCCCTCTTTGATTGCTCAGTTCTCAACCTTAAAGTTGGCAGGGAACAGTCCAATGCTGCATACACCAAGGTATGATTGAAAAAAAAAAAAAAAAAAAAAAAAACATACTTCTCTTTTAATGGACCCATACAGTTTCCCTTTCACATGAAGCTACAGCACATAAATATGAACCAGCCACATAGGAAAGAATCGATTGGTACATTTCCATGCAGCATATTGAATGAGTTTTGCTGCGTTTGAAATGTACAAATGCAAAGGGCCCCAACGGTGCTAGTTTAAAAGGCAGATAATTCTATGACCATAGATTCCAGCAATCACCAGTGAGCCATTGAGTGTATATACATTGTAGTAATAAGGCTCAGAATATTTTAGATGCACTGACTCTCTAGTTCCTATTTGTTTTTAGGCTCAATGCACACTAGCGTTTTTTTTTCTGCTCCTAGAAGATAAATAGTGTTATCCTATGTGTCCATGCACACTACTTTTTAGTATTTTTTGAGTTTCAGCATCTAAAAGCAGAAAAAATTTTTTTGTAGCTTTTCATGGAGCGTTTTTCCTTCCTCCCCCTTTTTTTTTTATTTATTTATTTTTTACCACTTCTCATCTGGCCTATAGCAAAATGACAGCCGAGCAGTGGTTCCGTTATCCTGACTGGACATCGTATGACATCTTTTAGGAGAACAGCTGGATTGGCGGTGCGGCATGTCAGTCTGACACACTGCAACACTGATCTCGGTAAAGAGCCTCTGACGGAGACTCTTTACCACATGATCAGCCGCGTCCAATCACAGCTGTTCACGATGTAAACGGGAAGAACTGTGTATCGGCTTTTCCTCACTCACGTCTGACAGACGCGGGTAGAGGAGAGCTGATTGGCTGCTCTTCTGACATGGCAGTTCTGAGGATGCCCACCCAGGACCCACCAGGGATACCACCAGGTATGCCACCCATGGCCACCAGGGATGCCAATCTGTGGCCAAAAAATGATGCCACATGGTGCTAATGCCTGCCAGTGCCTCCTTTTACAGTGATGTCCATCAGTGCCGCCTTTTAGTTCCCATCATCAGTGAAGGAGAAAACTAACCGTACTTATTTACACAAATTTTATAACCGAAACAGAGTGTTTTTTTATTTTTATTTTTTTCTTTGTTTCGCAAAAAATAAAAACCCCAGAGGTGATCCAATACCACCAAAAGAAATCTCTATTTTGTGGGAACAAAATGATAAAAATTTCGTTTGGTTACAGTGTTGCATGACCGCGCAATTGTCATTTTAAAAAAGTGACAGTGCCGAAAATTGGCCTGGGCAAAAATGCTAATACAATGTTACCAGCATTTTTTTTTTTTTTTTTTTTTTTTTTTTTTTTTAACTTGGAGCCTTTATATGTTGTTGCTATTTGTTATCATCATAACTATTCTTGTAGAAGTTATGATGTGTAATGATTTCTTGTATATAATAACTTTCTTTATAGCTTTTATGTTGCAGTTCATTTAGTCTGATTTCTACAGAAATTTGGGGGGGGGGGGAGAAGGGGGGAAATAACGGAGGCATTCATAATAGCCCCCCCCCCCCCCCCCCAAATCCCATAATGGGCTCGTTCACACAGGGTGATTGTGTGGGGTTGCCTTGCTCCGTGGCCATGGGAAATGCTCTGCTTCTGTTTCCTGGCTCTCTGATTTGATATGGGACCGTGTAATGAGCCATTGTTTTCACTGCAGAGGGTTGCGGGGATGGTTGGCTGGCGCGGAGCGCCCCCACAGCCCTCCCTGTTCACTTTGTTTGCTTCCCCCCCCCCCCCTCCAGTACAATGTCCATTCAGTGTGAGGAGCCTGATCTCCCAGCCAGGCGGCGGTCGCTGCTTTTCACTTTTCTCACGCTTTGCTGAATGATGATGGGGGGGGGGGGGATTTTTTTTTTTTCAGGTGGAGATGGTCAGAAGATGGGGCAGCGATGTTTGGAGGGGAGACATTAATATTCATGTACGTTATGCACTTGGTATTCATGGCTCAACTCCCCCCCGTCCTTCATACTCGTCACCGGATCCTTTGATTTGGTGCTTGTAACCCCCGTAGAGAAGCCTCTTCTGTGCTCATGTCCAAGCCGGAGACGGCCTCATGAAATCCTATATACGGCTTCTCCCATTTCCTGCCATGTGCGATCTGTTCTTCCTCTGCAGATTACCTTTTATTATTATTATTTAGGGTACTTGTGTAGCGCCGTCAATTTTACGCAGCGTTTAAATATTACCCCCCCCCCCCCCCCGGTATCGCAACTCTATAACCGCGCCAGACGCGAGCCGCGCTCTTCCCATTGTATTAGAATTTAGTATAGATGATATACTGAGTGCACATACAGTATCTCACAAAAATAAGTACACCCCTCACATTTCTGTAAATATTTTCTTCTATCTTTTCATGTGACAACACTGAAGAAATGACACTTGTCTACAATGTAAAGTAGTGAGTGTACAGCTTGTATAACAGTGTCAATTTCCCGTCCCCTCAAAATAACTCAACACACAGCCATCAATGTCTAAACCGCTGGCAACAAAAGTCAGTACACCCCTAAGTGAAAATGTCCAAATTGGGCCCAAAGTGTCAATATTTTGTGTGGCCACCATTATTTTCCAGCACTGCCTTAACCCTCTTGGGCATGGAGGTCAGCAGAGCTTCACAGGTTGGCACTGGAGTCCTCTTCCCCTCCTCCATGACGACATCACGGGGCCCTAGGTCATCTTTATGTAGAGCAATAGTTTTTTTTTTTTTTTTTTTTCATATCCTCAGAGAGTTCTTTGCCATGAGGTGCCATGTTGACCTTCCAGTGACCAGTATGAGAGAGTGAGAGTGATAACACCAAATTTTAACACACCTGCTCCTCATTCACACCTGAGACCTTGTAACACCAATGAGTCACATGACACCAGGGAGGGAAAATTAATAATTGGGCCCAATTTGGACATTTTCACTTAGGGGTGTACTCACTTTTGTTACCAGCGGTTTAGACATTAATGGCTGTGTGTTGTCACATGAAAAGATAGAATTAAATATTTACAATAACGGCTTCAACTCTTCTGGGAAGGCCGTCCACAAGGTTTAGGAGGGTGTCTATGGGAATGTTTGACCATTCTTCCAGAAGAGCATTTGAGGTGTCAGGCACTGATGTTGGAAGAGAAGGCCTGGCTCACTGTCTCTGCTCTAATTCATCCTAAAGGTGTTCTATCAGGTTGAGGTCAGGACTCTGTGCATGCCAGTCAAGCTCCTCCACCCCAAACTCGCTCATCCATGTCTTTTTTTTTTTTTTTTCCAACTTCTTTAAAGGCACTTTCACACTGGGGCGGGCGTTGGCGGTAAAGTGCC
Source organism: Lithobates pipiens (assembly GCF_037356315.1). Lineage (NCBI taxonomy): Eukaryota > Metazoa > Chordata > Amphibia > Anura > Ranidae > Lithobates > Lithobates pipiens. The sequence goes on from NW_027507903.1 coordinate 4,371,748, forward strand.
GCTATTTTTAATGGGCAGGGGCGCTTTAGGAATGGTGTATACACAGCTCCTAAAGCGCCTCAAAGTTGCGGCTTGCAGGACTTTTTTTTTTGTCGTCCTGCCCCGCACCAGTGTGACAGGAGAGGCTCTTTTAGCGATTTAGCACCTCAAAACGGCAGCCTATTACTCCGGGACCTGCGCGAACGAGGTGACGTCACGCCCTTACGCGTTTCATCATAATTGACGTCATCCAGGGGTCCTGAGATCTGTTTCCCCATTGGCCGAAAGGAGAAGCTAGCCTATTGGCCAAGGGAGGAGATTTACGGCAAAGACACCGCCATGGTGCAGAGGAGGAAACGCGGGGGAAGCCGGTCGCTCAGAGGGCAGCGCTGCCTGGGGTAAGTGTTGCGGGTAACTGACTCGCCTGGGGGGGGGGGGGGGGGGGTTCGGCTAGCTATCCCCTAGAAAATATACCACCGGCCGCCACTGGTGCCAGGCCCAGTCGATGGTCACAAGCGGCGCAGCTCGGAAGCAAGCCGATACGGGTACTCCAGTAGCAAGTAGGGGGCACAAAGAAAGGAGGAGCCTAGAGCGCCGACGGGGGACCCAAGAGGAGGATCGGGGCTGCTCTGTGTAAAATTATTACACAGAGCAGGTAAGTAGAACATGTTTGTTATTTTAATTTAAAAAAAACTAATTCTAGGTTTGACAATTACTTCAGGTGACAGTGTTGTGTGGCTCAATTATTTTAGCTCAAATTTTGTTATTTGAAAGATGGTGGGGGGTGTTAGCGAAAACAAACCTTTCTGAGAAATAGCGATGATAATATGGAACAGCAAGTGTGTCATTTTATAATAACCCAACAAATAGATTCATTACTGCAAACTGATTTTTACATTATTATTTTTTTTTTCCCATTTGTGTAAGATTGAAATCTGAACTCATTTATCAGAATTCTATTCATACTCTTCTCTTTTTTGAATGTCACATGAAGATTATTCAGTACGGCTTTGTGGGGGAGTTTCCATCCTTGTCTTTTTATTTTTATTTTTCCAAGAACATCATTTTCCAAGAAGTAAGATTATTATTATTTTTTTTCCTGATCAGATATTGGAGGAGGAGGTCGCAGAGCCTCCAGTGACAGTGTCATTGTTATTCTAATGCTCCCTGCCCTAAGTTATGAGGCTGGCCGGATGGCTCAGTACATGGGAATGCAGGGCATGTGTGCGCAGATCCTCCTCACTATCTCAGCTGTTTAACCTCCTCCTGGAGCAGAAAATAGAGCAGCAGCAGAAGCAGCAGCCCTCCCCTCCCCCTGGGCCAGAGCCAGCGAGGCACCGCTGTGTTTACAAGGAGAGCATTTTGAAGAGAAGTCACTAGTTGTTGTGTGAGGAGCAGAGAAGAAGGTAGAGGAGGGGATCCGGCATCACAAAAGAAGAAGAAGCGGATGGAGGAGGCGGTGATGACCTGAAGATGACTGCCGGTACTGCCCTGTCCTGGTGCAGGCGATGGGGCACCACTCTATGGGGGAGATGGCAGTTGGCATAGGCGTATTTTGAGAGTCTTGTGTTCCAGTGTGGGGGGGGCTCCCAATCGCAAGGTGTCTGTGAACGGAACCCGGGACGGGGCCAGGATGACACCCTGGTTCACCTGTTCTTCGAAACACAAGGTGAGTCCTGTGTGAGCGGATCTGGTCCTCTTCTCCTCTTACTTATTATTTGTCTTTGTGATTTCAGAAATTCAGTGCTAGGTCTATATAATTGTTTCAAGTATTGCTTTTGTTCCTCATTTATTTTTTTTATTTTTTTTTTTGTTGTTGTTTTTTTTTTTTTTATTATTTTTTTTTTTTTTTAGGCTCAGTTGACATATGACATGCGGCTCACAGCAGGGATCTGATGCGTCCTGATTCACAGCTTCAGGTCTGATATCAGCCCAAATTCTGGACTGAATTCCTATCTGAAATGAACCAAAAGACGCACCGGACCTGCTGCAGAGATGGGTGAACCGCCTCCATAGAGAGCCAGTCAAAATCTCCTGCCATTGGATACGGGGGATTTGGCATCCAATTTGCAATGGTGTGAACTAGGGCAGAAACAATCAATATTATCGATAATAATCGATAAGGAAAATCATTGTCAACGTGGGAGGAATAGCGTCCCCATCGTTGGTGTTCCCGGGAGGAATAGCGTCCCCATCGTTGGTGTTCCCGGGAGGAATAGCGTCCCCATCGTTGGTGTTCCCGGGAGGAATAGCGCCCCCATCGTTGGTGTTCCCGGGAGGACTAGCGTCCCCATCGTTGGTGTTCCCGGGAGGAATAGCGCCCCCATCGTTGGTGTTCCCGGGAGGACTAGCGCCCCCATCGTTGGTGTTCCCGGGAGGACTAGCGCCCCCATCGTTGGTGTTCCCGGGAGGACTAGCGCCCCCATCGTTGGTGTTCCCGGGAGGACTAGCGCCCCCATCGTTGGTGTTCCCGGGAGACTAGCGCCCCCATCGTTGGTGTTCCCGGGAGGACTAGCGCCCCCCCCATCGTTGGTGTTCCCGGGAGGACTAGCGCCCCCCCATCGTTGGTGTTCCCGAGGAGGACTAGCGCCCCCCATCGTGTGTTCCCGGAGGATAGCGCCCCCATCGTTGGTGTTCCCGGGAGATAGCGCCCCATCGGTTGGTGTTCCCGGGAGGAATAGCGCCCCCCCCATCGTTGGTGTTCCCCGGGAGGACTAGCGCCCCCCCATCGTTGGTGTTCCCGGGAGGACTAGCGCCCCCCCATCGTTGGTGTTCCCGTGGAGGACTAGCGCCCCCCCCATCGTTGGTTGTTCCGGGAGGACTAGCGCCCCCCATCGTTGGTGTTCCCGGGAGGACTAGCGCCCCCCATCGTTGGTGTTCCCGGGAGGACTAGCGCCCCCCATCGTGGTGTTCCCGGGAGGACTAGCGCCCCCCATCGTTGGTGTTCCCGGGAGGACTAGCGCCCCCCATCGTTGGTGTTCCCGGGAGGACTAGCGCCCCCATCGTTGGTGTTCCCGGGAGGACTAGCGCCCCCATCGTTGGTGTTCCCGGGAGGACTAGCGCCCCCACCGTTGGTGTTCCCGGGAGGACTAGCGCTCCATCGTTGGTGTTCCCGGGAGGACTAGCGCCCCCATCGTTGGTGGTTCCCGGGAGGACTAGCGCCCCCATCGTTGGTGGTTCCCGGGAGGACTAGCGCCCCCATCGTTGGTGGTTCCCCGGGAGGACTAGCGCCCCCATCGTTGGTGTTCCCGGGAGGACTAGCGCCACCATCGTTGGTGTTCCCGGGAGGACTAGCGCCACCATCGTTGGTGTTCCCGGGAGAGGACTAGCGCCACCATCGTTGGTGTTCCCGGGAGGACTAGAGCCACCATCGTTGGTGTTCCCGGGAGGACTAGCGCCACCATCGTTGGTGTTCCCGGGAGGACTAGCGCCACCATCGTTGGTGTCAGTGGGAGGGATAGTGCCCCGTTGGTGTTCCCCGGGAGGGACTAGCGCCCCGTAATTTTCATTAAATTTTAAATAAATGAAAAAATTGCATATTACTTTTTTTATTTTTTATTTTTTTTATTTAATCAAAACAATCGGCCAACTGATTATGAAAACAATCATTAGTTGCAGCCCCAGTGTGAACCCAGCCTGAGTATTAGGTACCCCTTGCCTATTTTTGTTTGAATTCGGTTTATTATATATATATGTATGTGTGTGTGTATATATATATATATATGCATGTATGTGTGTGTATATATATATATATATATATATAAAATATATTATTATTTTTTTTAATAAATATATATAATAATTTTTTTATATATATTATCTGTCTCTCTCTGTCTCTCTCTCCTGCCTTTGCTGTATCTGCATGCTGAGTCTCGTGGTTTGTTCGCACCAAGTGCAGTGCGGGAATGTGTGCAAAAATCTTGTGATTTCCCCCTCCGCACTGAAACATGGTGCCTTTTGCAGATTTGTTGGTTCTTATTGCATCCCCCAGACGTCTAGCAAATGTGCACATGTTTTCACCCACCAATAAGAATAGTACCATGCAGGCAAATGCCTCTCCAGGTGGAGACGCCCCTCCAGGTGTGTCGCGTTGCCAAGTCCTACCAGTGTGAACCGTGGATCCAAACGCAATGTGCAAAAAAGGCTCGAACGCGCCTTTTTTTATAGTGCAAACAAATCCTCAGTCCTGGCAAGCAGCTTGGATAGATTTTTAACTGAAACATGCTGCCTTTTGCAGACTTGTTGGTTCTTATTGCACCCACCAGACATCTAGCAAATGTGCACGTATTTGCACCCACCAATACGAATAGTACCATGCAGGCAAATGCCTCTCCAGGCAAGACGCCCCCCCCCCCCCCCCCCGGCCTGAGGGGAAAGGGTGCCGGTCCAGTCCGTGAGCTGAGGAATCATGTGCATGCAAAGAAGGGAGTTGACCACACTCCAGTCCTCGGGGAGGGGGGGGGGAATGCAACTTTATTGATAAAAGCCAGGTGAAATATACACCACAGACCCAGGACTTGAGATGCAAATGTTAACGCGTTTCATGCAGATCCTAATGGGAGTAAATCTGCACACTCGGTGTAGCTTTCGGCGTTGACAATAATACCTGGAAGCTGATTGGTTACTATGCAGAGCTGCACCAGATTTTGCACACTCCAATGTTTTTTTGTAAATCGACCCCCTAATGTGTCGCATTGCCAAGTCCTACCAGTGTGAACCGGGGATCAAACACGACGTGCAAAAAAAGGCGTGGGCACTCGAACACTTTTTTTTTTTTTCTTTTTATTTTTTTATAGTGTAAACAAATCCTCAGTCTTGGCAAGCAGCTTGGATAGATTTTTAAAAATGTTGTAACCTTTTGGCTATTTTGTTTTCAGTATGTGCTGTGACGGTATGATGGGACTTTGCTGTATCTGCATGCGGAGTCCCAGTCCCGGCTAGCATCTTGGGGGGCGGGGGGGGGGGCAATTATAAGGTGTGGGAGACAAACTTTGTCTCAACTGGAGCTCTGCCAATTGGCTTTGAAATTTAAATTTCATGTGTTGGGGGAGGGGGGAAAGATCAGCTGATTGGTTGCTAATAGGCAACGGAACTAGGGGAGAAAGAACTTGTGTCCAATGCCTTCTTTTTTTTTTTTTTTTCCTTTCAATGATTAATATTTACCTGTGTCTATAGGACCCGTCCCTGCTTTATTTCACATGTATGGGTCACAACATATTGCACTTGTGCATCTATTTCTTATGTTAGATTTCTGACCCCCCCCCCCATTTCAGATTATGCAGTAAGGGTAGGTTCACACTAGAGCTGCACGATTCTGGCTAAAATGAGAATCGCATTTTTTTTTTTTTGCTTAGATCACGATTCTCTCACGGTTCTTGTGGCGTATCATCATCTTTCACGTTAAAACAAAAAAATTGGGCTAACTTTACTCCATTGAAGTTATTTTTTTTTTTTTTTTTTATTCATTGAAGTGAATTTTTCCCAAAAAAATTGCATTTGAAAGACCGCTGGGGGCAAATAGAGTGACATAAAATATTGCAGCAACTGCCATTTTATTCCCTAGGGTCTCTGCTAAAATATATATAAAAAAAAAAATATGTAAAATAAGTTTATATATATATATATATATATATATATATATATATATATATATATATATTTAATTATATTTATTTATATTATATATATATATTTATATATATATTGTGTGTGTGTGTGTATATATATATATATATATATATATATATATATATATATATATATATATATATATATATATATATATATATATATATATATATATATATATATATTTATATTATATATATATATATATATATATATATATATATATATATATATATATATATATATATATATATATTTATATATATATATATATATTTATATATATATATATATATTTATATTATATATATATATTTATATTATATTGTGTGTGTATATATATATATATATATATATATGTTTGGGGGTTCCAAGTAATTTTCTAGCAAAAAATATTGATTTTTAACTTAAACAAGCGTCAGAAAAAGATTTGGCCTTTAAGTGGTTAAACTTCCTGCATTTACACGTTGTTAAAATCCAGGCAGTCTTGCCAAGGTTTTTTTTTTTTTTTCTTTACACACAGAAGTTTATCCCTTTTTTGAGCTAAGAAGGAAGAGTAATGCCGGCCATACACGGTTCGAATTTCGAAATACGATTTTCGAAAGAAAATTCTCTTAAGAATTTTCGTACGAACTTCACAACATTAGTGGGGGGCGGCAGCAACAGCCGGTTTTCGCGCGGGAAATCAAATTTGAGGAATCGGACATGTTGGAAATGTTTTGGAAAAACGAACAATTTTCTAATCGATGATGGGAGAATCGTGCGAGAAAATGTAATGAGAAAAGAAAATTTACGGAGAGGAAAGAAGATTTCCGGCCACGAAAATTATTTTCCGTAGCAACATGAGGTTGAAGGCTTGCTCGGCCGAAGTTCGAAAATCAACGGTGGTGTCATCGGAGCACAAAAAAAAAAAAACTTTCTGATTTTTGAAAAGAAAATTTGTTCGACATTCGACTGTGGTATGGCCTGCATTAGTTACAATATTTTTTTATTTAAAAACTTGGCGGACTGCCCTGATGTTTTATTTTGACAGCTGAGTGATCAGATAAGTCTCTCCACTTGTTATATGAAAGAATCTGCAAACTCTGCAATAGAGATCGTCGGAGGGGTTGAATCGAGATCGCAATTTTTTTTAAAATTTTTTTTAAACGATTGTGCGGCTCTAGTTCACACCGATGCGTTTTGCAGTGCATTTGCAGAAATGCAGTATAGTCCATTTAACATTAGTCCCTATGGGTCATAGTCACATCTTTTGCAGTTTTCTGCAATGCGTTTTTTTTTTTTGTTTTTTTTTTTTTTGATAAGGTGCAGGGACTTTTGTTGACTGTTGACTTTTGACTTTTTGACTTTTTGTTGACTTTTGACTTTTGGCTGTGCATTTATGAATCCATAGACTTCAATGGAATCGCATGAAAAACACATGTACATGTGTTTTTTAGTGAATTTTCCAGCATGACAACAGACACCTCCTAGCAAGTTCATCAGAGACGCATGAAAAACGCAAAATGTGCCTGAAAAATGTCCTAAAAAAAAACGCACATGCATAGATGTGACCCTAGCCTGAAGGGCCTGTTCACACCACATGCAGTCCATTGTTTTATTAATCTGCATCAGAAACGCGTGGACAATAGTTAAAGTGGGACCTTCAGTCTTTTTTTTTTTTTTTTTTTCCTACTAGTAAATCCCTTATACAGCCCACTTCCTGTTTCCTGTCTGGTCATTGGCCTAGGACAGGGGTGGCGAACCTCGGCACCCCCAGATGTTTTGGAACTACATTTCCCATGATGCTCCACTACACTGCAGAGTGCCAGAGCATCATGGGAAAACATCTGGGGGTGCCGAGGCTCTGCCATCGCTGACCTAGGCTTTTGACCTCATGCGCAGCGCTTGCTCTCGCACTCTCTCGATAGAGAGAGAGAGAGAGAGGACTGCCAGGAATGGATAAGTCATAAGAGGGCCAATGAGAGCGGCAGAGCTGGAGGTGTGCCTCTGTTGTAAATCCAGGAAGTGAACAGCAGCCGCTTCAGCTGCCCACAGTTAAAACGGCTGCAGCCAGACTCGGCGGAGGGAGATTTCTGCAGCATATTTGGCAAGTACAGAATCGCAGTATATATAAAATAACATGCAAAGGGATTAGAGGGAAGCTTCAGAATGGCAAAAGATGTTTTTATTACAAATTATGTGAGCGGACAGCAGTTCCTCTTTAACATGGATTCCAATGGCACCGTTCACACCAGCGCGTTGGGTTCTAGTGCAATCAACATAAGTAGAAAATGCTGCATTTTTTTTCTGCATGGAATGCATCTGGAGCAATGCAAAATGCATCACAAAACGTACATGTCCCTAATTAAAACTAAAACTAAGGGGGGGGGGGGGTGCACCGGAGCGCATAAGATATGCACCAGAGCGCATCACTCATGTAAACGCATGCCCCTAATTAAAACTAAGATAAAGAGGAGGGGGGGGGGTGCACTGGAGCGCATAACGCATGTAAACGCACATGTGCATACACATGCAGAAGATTTGATGTGAACCGGCCTTAATACCACAGCTTTAAACTCCTCCCTGTAGTGCAGATTGTAGGACTCGGTGCTCCTCTGCTGCACAGATTCAAAATCTTCTGTACCCCTCATTTATCTCCTTGTGTTCCGGTTATGCTGTGAGCGGATCAGACTTTGCTGTATCTGCATGCCCGGCGTCTCAGTCCTGGCTGGTATCTTAGGGGGGGGGGGTTAATAAAGTGTCCACGACCAACTTTGTCTGAACTGGAATGCAGCCAAGCAGTTTTTAAAAATAGAACTTGTCTCAGACCGGTTTTAGCCCCCTTATGTCTATTTTACTGTATCTGCCCGACACCGAACCCCCAACCCCCCCTCCCCCCCGGTTAGATTTCACATGTATGGACTTCAACAGATTGCACTTTGCTGATTTCTGCACACCGTTTTAGAACATTCAACAATAATCCCCCATCCCCCCCCCCCCCTCGCTGTAAACCTTCTACCTGTTCAAATTGTTAGACCTGACGCACCTCCTAAAAATAAAAAAACGCAGGTGTGATCAAATACCACCAAAGGAAACCATTTGTGGGAAAAAATGATATAAATGTTTGTTTTTCGGTACAATGTTGCAATTGTTGTGCAGATTGAAGGAGCTCATGCACTTTTGCTGCATAGATGTTGCCGTTGCTCACCTGTCCACCTTCCCTGCACTGCACCGGGGTACACGGGTCACAAACCTCTCCATTGCATCTCATCTGTCCAACAACGTTCTCTGTTGTAGAGGCTACATGACCAAACGCAGCGTTCCTTCTCCACCGTCCTCCGATTTTCTGCATATAGAATAAATTCCTCACCAAATATCTTGATATTCACCTAAATGCTCTTGTGTACTCTGCTTTCCTTTATTGTGCGGTAAGCTGGGATTACTTCATTGATAATTGTACCGCGTGTGAAAACAACTCGCTCTTCAGGAAATGTGGACGGTAAGCGTACAACAACTGGCTTAACCACTTGACTTCTGGAAAATTTACCCCCCTTTTGTGATCCTACAAATCAAAAAAAAAAAAAAAAAAAAAAAAAAAACACCTGTCCCAGGATCCAGCGATGTCCTCACCCTAAAAAACATCCACTTACCTGTCCCGGGATCCAGCGATGTCCTCACCCTAAAAAAACATCCACTTACCTGACCTGGGATCCAGCGATGTCCTCGCCCTAAAAAACATCCACTTACCTGACCCGGGATCCAGCGATGTCCTCACCCTAAAAAAACATCCACTTACCTGTCCCGGGATCCAGCGATGTCCTCGCCCTAAAAACCATCCACTTACCTGACCCGGGATCCAGCGATGTCCTTGCCCTAAAAAACATCCACTTACCTGTCCCGGGATCCAGTAACCTCTTGCAGCTTCACAGCCAGCTGCACATGCGCTGCACTCCATGATTGGTCCCGAAGCCTCTGAGATTTGTAGCATGTCGCAAGAGGTTGCGAGGGGGAGGGGGGCTGAACTGCCACTCAGCTCACAGCAGTGATCTGACCAGAAGTTGGAGCGGGTACCTGTCACAAATAGGTACTCCCCCCCCCCCCCCCCCACCCAAAAAAAACACCACATCCAAAATATTGGAGAGGTGGGGGGGGGTGCTGCTTTAAATGATGAACTTATACTCAAAGAGAGGAGGAAGAAAAAAAATCAAAGTAAGCTCATGGTCCTGACTAAAATATTTGTAGCCACTGGGACTGGCTGTCGGTTGGTAATAAAGATTGGTAGCCGGTGGGACTGGCTTTTGGTTGGGACTAAAGATTGGTAGCCGGTGGGACTAAAGATTGGTAGCCGGTGGGACTAAAGGATTGGTAGCCGGTGGGACTAAAGCTTGGTAGCCGGTGGGACTAAAGCTTGGTAGCCGGTGGGACTAAAGCTTGGTAGCCGGTGGGACTAAAGCTTGGTAGCCGGTGGGACTAAAGCTTGGTAGCCGGTGGGACTAAAGACTGGTAGCCGGTGGGACTAAAGACTGGTAGCCGGTGGGACTAAAGATTGGTAGCCGGTGGGACTAAAGGATTGGTAGCCGGTGGGACTAAAGATTGGTAGCCGGTGGGACTAAAGATTGGTAGCCGGTGGGACTAAAGATTGGTAGCCG
>NW_027507903.1:4382185-4432812 GCF_037356315.1 Lithobates pipiens
GTGTGGGTATTCAAAAAGATGTGGGTCAGAGTGTGAATCTGGGTGTGAGGAGTTCATTCAATAGCTCAGTAGCTCAAAACAAACAAATTGAAAGAACTCCTCACGCCCGGATTCACGCTCTGACCCACAGCTTTTGGTCTAAAGTGCTGGAAATCACCAGGGATATGCAATTAGCGGACCTCCAGCTGTTGCAAAACTACAAGACACCTCTGTGTGTCATGCTTGTGGCTGTCAGTCTTGCTATGCCTCATGGGACTTGTAGTTCTGCAAAGGATGCTCTACACCCTTGCTGACATTGAGTGGCATTAAAATAAATCCCAATTGGCCAAAAAAATTACTCCTTTTATTTATTTTTTATTTGTAGGGGAGAAAAGAATACTGCTGGCATGGCCGGTTATAAAAAGAGAGAAGTACTGTTCTTCCTCTCATTTCCACCTCCCTATGTTAAACTGGTTGTAACCCTAAAACCTATTTTATAATAAGGCATAAGATCTAGCACTGGGCTTTTGCCATGTCAATTGTCCCTTTTTTATATGTTGTACAACGCCTGGTTGATCCTGCCTTTTCTTGTCTCCCCCTCTGTAAACTGACCACGTTTATCATGGCTGCTGATCTCTGATGGCGTGGTCCGATTACGTGCCTCTGTCATCCAGCTCTCTCCTCAGCATCTCTGCATCACCCCCCTTCCTCTCTCCCTGTCTCTTCCATAGTCAGTGTGTACGCCGGCCTCTCCTCTCCTCCTAATTCTATTCCCTGTAGCTGCTCCAGTACTTGTGCTTGAAACAAACCAAAAAATAAATAAAAAATAGAAACAACATCACAAAGTATATCTTTTTTTTTTTTACAAATAACATATTTATTTATATTCAAAGAGTGCATTACACGTCATGCATTACTACAACATAGTAGAACAGTTAGAACAGATAAGAGAGGGCTGCAGGGAGCACCCATCCAGCGGCCCGTCGCAGCAGACCCCCCAGGACCGGCAACTGCCAGCCCGGGGGGGCCCCCCGCGAACAACCGGGTCGACCCTGTCGGTCACAAAGTATATCTTTTATGTTCAGGATGCCTACATATACAGTCTTCATCAGACTTGTCATTGAAGTCTACTTCTTTCCTTCTGGCAGGGCGAAATGCGTTGCATTTGTCAGCGAAGTATGGGCACTCCTTATGTCTGCAGAAGCTCCTCCAGGTAAGTGAATTTGGGGCTGTGGTGGGTGTGATTTGTAAACTAGGTCTGGAGAGAGACCTCTGTTTGGCTCACGCCAGTATTTGTAACGCCACTAAACACTGGGCTCGACAAATATTTTTTCTTTGGATCTAGGAGCCAGTTATTTCCTCTGTATATATGATATGGGGGTGATTGGCTGTCAGTGATACATAATAAAAAAAAATATATATATATAATTTTTTTTTGTTAATTATACATGATTTATATAGCACCAACAGTTTACGCAGTGCTTTACAATGTATAGGGGGGACAACACAATTACAGTACAATACAAAAGGTACAGGAGGGCCCGGCTCGTAGAGCTTACATTTTAAAGGGAGGGGCTGGTGGTACAAAAGGTAATAGTTGCAGAGAATGATTTGATGGGGGTGACTCGGGGACAGTTGTTAGGTGGGTGTGGGATAGGCTTCCCTGAATAAATTAGTTTATATATATATATGTGTGTGTGTGTGTGTGTGTATATGTATATATATATATATATATATATGTGTTTATGTTGGTGAACATGCCTTCCTCTCTGCTCTGTCTCGGTGTAAAACTCGTACCTTAGCCAGTCAATGCGTAGCCGGCCCCCTGCCACCTCTATAGCCAATGAATGCTATAGCAAAGCAGTGGCAGCTGGGCGACCAGTCTGAATGTGGCACTCAGATGACCCAAAGAGAATGTATGGGCGTGCCGCAAGCTATAGGAATCCCATGTGTGCACACGCAGTGGCTAAAGCGCCATTGGTTGCTAGGACATCGGTGGTCCTAGCAACCAACAGCAAGTGCAAAGGAGTTTGAGGAGTGAGCAGGTGGGGGGGGGAGGGGGCGGGTGGGGGCAGAGGCTCCGAGTGGGGGAGATGAGAACACAGTGTAGCCACAGACAGAGATGGGCTGACAAAAGCCCAGGCGCCAGGGCGTAATTTCTAGCATATAGCTGCAGAGTGCCATTTCCACACATGCACCTGAAGCGGTGATCCCTTCCGCAAATGTTCCAGGGCACAATTTCTACTCGCCATAATGCCTGGGATTTGTCGAGCCCGCCACCGAAGATGGGCCTGATAAGTTTTAAAAAAAAAACACAACCCTTGCTGCAAAGGCAGCTTACTGTTTATCAAATGAAGTCTTTAAGGGCCAGTTCACGCCATGTCTTATTTACATATGATCCAGGTGCGGTGCCAGTCCATTCATTGGACTGCATCAAGAGTGCATGGACTACTTTAAAAAAAAAAACGCACAGCAACCTGATCACATGATACTACTGCATGGTTTGCCCTTCACTGTACCATGTGATTCAGTACAGCCAAACGCACTGCGTTTGTGACCTGTGTTTTGGGGTGTCGTTAACACTGGCACCCGCTGAAGAACACAAGTGCAGTGCATTTTGAACGCGGTGCTGGGAACGTGCATTTCCTGCGCCGTGTTCTGGTGTGAACTGGCCCTAAGAGTCAGGCGCATGCAGAAGGATTAAAAACATTGCTGCTGTTTTATGTGGCTAGTCTTCCTCAATGTGTCAGAAGTACCAGAAATCAATGTAATCAGAGATTTTCTTGGTGTCTGTTTTTATAACTGTATATTTCTGTGCCTCTGTTTTTTTTTTTCATTGTAGTTCAACTGTCCAACAGAGAATGTGGATCTGCAGGGGAGGACAGCGCTGCACGACGCAGGTACCAGTGGTCACTTCAGTTACTGTGTGGTCCAGGACATTCACCTTTTTTGTTCTTCAATCACCCCAATCTTACTCTGACATTATGATAACATTCTTTACAGATTTTAGCAGACTCAAAGTGGAAGTAAACTCAAAGGCTGTCAGGGCTGGGCTTAAACCTTACTTCTCTGAGCTGGCCGCTCAGCTGTCTGCTAATTACCAGATCCTATCTCTCCACAGTGACTCACCTGTTGATGACATCCTGCTCGTCAGTCCTGCCTACTCAAGCCGTCCAGCCCAGAGGATCTCTGCCTTCACCTACTGCCAGAAACCATTAATTAGACCGAGATAGAAGTATAGCTAAATCACACTTGTTAATAAAAGTTAATAGAACAAACTTAGTCAAAACATAGCCAGAGTTCAGGAACCACAAGGGATAGTCAGCCAAGCCAAACATCAGGGAGCCAGAGATGAGCATAGTAAAACAGCAAGCAGGATCTGGAGCCAGAAGGGATGCCAGCCAAGCAAGTCTTTTAACAGGAATGCCAGAGAGCGTCTCTGATGTTGACCAAGGTGAAGGCAGAGATCCTCTGGGCTGGACGGCTTAAGTAGGCAGGACTGACAAGCAGGATATCATCAACAGCTGAGTAACTGTGGAGAGATGGGGGCTGGCAATTAGCCGACAGCTGAGTGGCCAGCTCCAAGAATGAAGAGCTGAGCCCAGCCCTGAAAAAGGCATAATTTGTACTTATAGGCTTACCTATAGGTACTGTAAATATCTCCTTAAACGTGTGCCGTTTAGGAGATATCTACATTACATGCAGCCAATGACGTCATTGGCGCATGCGCTCTGAAGGAAGGGCCACCTGTGCCATTCCTTCAAAATGCAGTGCCGTGCATGATGGCTCCCCCGTGCAGGCGTTGCGTCATTGTGGAAGGAAGGAAGACGGGAGAAGATGGACGCTGCCTCCAGCGATTTCATCACATCGCTGCAGGGCTTCGTTTTCAGGTAAGTTTCACATACTGTGCTAGTATGCGATGCATACTAGCACATTATGCCTTTACCTTGCAGGTCCGAAAAAAAATAAAAAACTCCCAGCATCTTACAGCCGCTTTAAACTTCTAAGAGAGAGTCCATACAACTGCAATATGTGCACTGCTAAAGTTAGACTGGAAGTTTGGGAGTGACACCTGAAAAGTCTGCAGGGTGGATCAGAGTCGGTGGAAATGACCGCAGGTTGAAGGAAACAAAATTGCTTGATTCAGTCTGGGTATTATAGGGAAGGGGGGGAGGGGGATTCCATCCTCAGTGTTGTTGTGTTGTGCTGACATGGAGCTCCCCGCCTTCCCCACGCCAAAATGTAATTATTACTGTCGGCTGCTATAGATGCCAGCAGTGTTTTGCATGAAAACATTTTTCAAAAACTTGAGTATAACCAGTCTGCCCATAGATTGAAATTTGGGCCAATTCCTGCTGAACCGGCTGAATTTTGCTCCGTCTAAGGGGCAGCTTAAAGCTAGTTCATCAAGATAAGATAGGAGGCCGACCTTTACCATTACGTGTTTTTAAAGTGATCGTAAAGTCTTGTTTTTTTTTTTCCTATAAAAATAATAAACATATTATACTTGCCTGCTCTGTTGCAGTGGATTTGCACAGAGCAGCCCAGATCCTCCTCTTCTCAGGGTCCCACTTCTGGCCCCTTCCTCCTGTTCAGTGCCCCCCCCCCACAGCAAGCAGCTTGCTATGGCGGGCACCCGAGCCGAGTCACAGTTACCTGTGTCCGTTAAGGCGCGGAGCTCCGCCCCCTCTCTGCCCCCTGATTGGCTAGCTGGCTTTGATTGAAGCGGGAGCCAGTGGTGCTGCTGCTGTGTCTCAGCGAATCAGGAAGGAGAATCTGGACAGCTGAGACACTCATGGACATTGCTGGACAGAGAGGGACCTCGGGTAAGTGTTGGGGGGGGGGGGGGGGGGTCTACACTCTTTAGGCTTTTTATCTTAATGCATAGAATGCGCCTTCTGTCTTTACAATCCCCTTTAGCCAGGGTTTAGTGATGCTTTCAATATTGCAATCCACAACCTAGTTCAGTATGATTATAGGGCTTTGATGCTTTGTGCAAGACCTTTCATACCAGCCTACATTCTGTTGTACCTTCTGGTTTTACTTCAAAGAATACTGATGGCTTTTCTCAAATGGGGTGAAGCCTTTATGAAGGATCTACATTCCTATTTCTGTAGCTCATTATGGTCTGCCATGTATGACTCTGCCTTTTGAAAATGACGTCTGTGATATGAACAAATGAATGGGGGGAGGGGCAACTACATGGCAAATGAGGTTCAATGTAGAAAAATGTAAAATGATGCATTTGAGTGGCAAAAATCTGAATGCGATCTATAGACTGGGGGGAGAACCTCTGGGGGGATCTAGGATGGAGAAGGACCTGGGGGTCCTAGTAGATGATGGGCTCAGCAATGCCAAGCTGCTGCTAACAAAGCAAACAGAATATTGGCATTAAAAAGGGAATCAACTCCAGAGATAAAACGATAACTCTCCCCTCTACAAGACTCTGGTCCGGCCGCACCTGGAGTATACTGTCCAGTTCTGGGCACCAGTCCTCAGGAAGGATGGACTGGAAATGGAGCGACTACAAAGAAGGGCAACAAAGCTAATAAAGGGTCTGGAGGATATTAGTTATGAGGAAAGGTTGTGAGCTCTGAACTTATTCTCTCTGGAGAAGAGACGCCTGAGAGGGGATATAATTTCATTATACAAATACCGGACTGGTGACCCCACAGTATATAAATACCGGACTGGTGACCCCACAGTATATAAATACCAGACTGGTGACCCCACAATATATAAATACCGGACTGGTGACCCCACAATATATAAATACCGGACTGGTGACCCCACAATATATAAATACCGGACTGGTGACCCCACAATATATAAATACCGGACTGGTGACCCCACAATATATAAATACCGGACTGGTGACCCCACAATATATAAATACCGGACTGGTGACCCCACAATATATAAATACCGGACTGGTGACCCCACAATATATAAATACCGGACTGGTGACCCCACAATATATAAATACCGGACTGGTGACCCCACAATATATAAATACCGGACTGGTGACCCCACAATATATAAATATCGGACTGGGGACCCCATAATAGGGAGGAAACTTTTGCGGAAGGGAGTTTAACAAGACAAGACACGCGGCCATTCTCTAAAATTAGAAGAAAAGAGGTTTAACCTTAAACTACGTAGAGGGTTCTTTACTGTAAGAGCGACAAGGATGTGGAATTCCCTTCCACAGGAGGTGGTCTCAGCGGGGGGGGCATAGATAGTTTCAAGAATTTATTAGATAAGCACCTGAACGACTGCAACAAACAGGGATATACAATGTAATACTGACATATAATCACACCCATAGGTTGGACTGGATGGACTTGTGTCTTTTTTTTTTACCTCCGCTACTATGTAACTATGCAGTTTCTTTTACTATAACGCACATCTCCTCTCTTCCAGCGATGTCCGACTGCTGCTCCAGCGTGCAGCTTCTCTGTGATCACGGGGCTGTAGTGAACGCCAAAGACTTGGTAAGAATTCAGAAATTCCTGCGTCTTTCACCCACTTCCAGCCGGACTTTTCCTTCTCTTTTTTGTTATTGCCGCTCCAGTCAGACTTTACTCCCACCACTGTTCTGTTTTTTTTGATCTTGAGCTAAGATGGGCGCACTGATTTGCTGACCTTCTGTCTACTCAGGATGGAAGGACTCCGCTTGCTTTGGCCACTCAGATGTGCCGTCCAGCGATTTGCCAGCTTCTGGTAGAGAAAGGTGCTGAAATCAATGCAAGAGACAAGCAGAACAAGTAAGTGCTTTGTCAGAAGTCTATTGGGATCTAATATCATAGTTATTAATATCCAGTTAAAAAAAACACTTCCGGACCACCGCACGATTGGTGTGGTATGCAGCTAGCTACCATAACTTTGGTATCCTCCTCTTCAGCAGGCGGTCCTGTTTCCGATAATGGTGGTCTCTGCGGCGGATTCGCCGCAAGATCACTTTTACTGGTGGTGGGGAAGGCTCCCCTCTCCCACCGCTCTCCAATGCCCTATGCCACTTACTGGAGCTGCCGGTAGCGGCGAAAGCAATCAAATCCTTCTCCTTCCTGGGTATGGAGCTGAGTGAGGGAAAGATGACCCCCCCCCCCCCCACCCGTCTCCATACCATTGCAGGGCAGAATTGATGTCAAAACTTCACCTCCGCCCATAGCTCTTAAAGAGGAGGGCCGTTTAAAAAAAAAAAAAAAAGTCAGCAGCTGCAAACACTGCAGCTGCTGACTTAATAAACACACTTACCTGTCCAGGGCGCCCGCGATGTCGGCCGCCCGAGGCTGACCCGTCCCTCGGCTCTCGGGTCCCGGCGCCGCCATTCCCTCTAAGGGAAACGGGCAGTGGCGCCTTATGGCTTCACTGCCCGTTTCCTACTGCGCATGAGACGTGAGGTCTTTTTGTCCCCCCAGATCTCATATTTAAGAGGTCCTGTCATGCTTTTTTTTTTTTTTTATATTACAATGTTTACATTCCTTGTAATAGGAATAAAACTGACACAATTTTTTTTTTTTTTTTTAAAGAACAGTGTCAAAACTAAAAGAATACAATAAATTAAAAAAAAAATATATATTTTTTTTTTAAACACGCTCCGTCCCGCCGAGCTTGTGTGCAGAAGCGAACGCATACGTGAGCAGCACCCGCATATGAAAAAGGTATTCAAACCACACATGTGAGGTATCGCCACGATCGGAAGAGCGAGAGCAATAATTCTAGCTCTAGACCACCTCTGTTACTCAAAACATGCAACCTGTAGAATTTTTTTTTTTTAAATGTCGCCTATGGAGATTTTTTTTTTAAGGGTAAAGGTTTGTCGCCATTCCACGAGCTGGTGCAATTTTGAAGCGCGACATGTTGGGTATCGGTTTACTCGGCGTAACATTTTCTTTCACAATATAAAAAAATAAAAATTAGGCTAACTTTACTGCTGTCTTATTTTTTTTAATTCAAAAAAGTGTATTTCTTTTCCCCCCCCCAAAAAAAGTGCGCTTGTAAGACCGCTGCACAAATACGGTGTGACAGAATGTATTGTGACCACTATTTTCTCTAGGGTGTTCGAGGGGAAAAAAAAAAAATTATGATGTTTGGGGGTTCTAAGTAATTTTCTAGCAAAAAAAAAACTGTTTTTAACTTGTAAACAACAAATCTAAAAAAAAAGAGGATCGGTCCTCAAGTGGTTAAAGACTGCCCTATAGCTACAGGGCAACCGTTCTGTGCAGAATTCCGCGTGTGTGTGTGATATATGTGTGTGTGTGTATATATATATATATATATATATATATATATATATGTGTGTGTGTGTGTGTGTGTATATATATATATATATGTGTGTGTGTGTGTGTGTGTGTATATATATATATATATATATATATATATATATATATATATATATATATATATAATGTGTGTGATTCTGCACCTCCGGGGGGGGGCTTGCGTGCCGCTTCTGCTGTGATTCAGTCACAGCGGAAGCCAACCGGCGTGTGCTGGCCAACGGATGGCCACCGCACCCGCTGATTGCCTAGGAGAGACATAGGATGGAGCTCTGCCTATGTAAACAATGCAGAGCTCTGTCCTGTCAGAGGGGATTTGATGGATTTTCTTTCCTTGCAGTACACATCCCTTAGGCCTCATACACACTATTAGATTTTCTGCAGATTTCTGTCTGCAGATTTACCAAAACCATATAATATGACAGAGATATGCAATTAGCGGACCTCCAGCTGTTGCCGAACTACAAGTCCCATGAGGCATAGCAAGACTCTGACAGCCACAAGCATGACACCCAGAGGCAGAGGCATGATGGGACTTGTAGTTTTGCAACAGCTGGAGGTCCGCTAATTGCATATCCCTGTAATATGAGGTCAAACCTTAAGAGTTTCAATGTGTATGCAATGCGGCGGGGCCCTTGCACTACGTGGTTTTGGTAAATCTGAAGACAAAATTCTGCAGAAAATCTAATAGTGTGTGTATGGGTTCCAAGTGAAAGCAGTACACATAAACACTAGTTAGGCACACGGTTAACCCTTTAATCGCCCTAGATGTTTAACCCCTTCCCAGCCAGTGTCATTAGTACAGTGACAGTGCATATTTTTAGCACTGATCACTGTATTCGTGTCACCGATTCCCACAAAGTGTCAGATTGTCCGCCGCAATATCGTAGTCCTGCTACACGTCGCTGATCGCCACCATTACTAGTATAAAAAATAAAAAAATTCCAGTGTAAATATAACATAGTTTGTAGACGCTATAACTTTTCCGCAAACCAAACAATATATGCTTATTGTGATTTTTATTTATTTATTTTTTTTTTTAATGTAGCAGAATACGTATTGGCCTAAATTTTATGAAGACACTTGAGTTTTTTTTTTTTTTTTTTATTGGGTATGTCTAATAGCAGAAAGTTAAATAATATTGTTTTATAGCGCAAAATATTAAAAACCCAGAGGTGATCAAAAGAAAGCTCTATTTGTGGAAAAACAATCTAAATGTAATTTATGTACAGCGTGGCACAACCGCGCAATTGTCAGTTAAATTTAACGCAGTGCCGTATTGCAAGAAATGGCCTGGTCATGAGGGGGGGGGGGGGGTAGATTTTTCAGGGGTCAAGTGGTTATCATACAGGATTTATATAGCGCCAACAGTTTTTGCGCAGCACTTTACGACATGTGGGCAGACAGTACAGTACAATTCAATACAGGTGGAAGCAGACTGCCCTGCTCCTTGGAGCTTACAATCTAAAATGAATCGAGGTTATGATAGAGGGATGTTGTGGACTGAGGAGGAAATCTCTTAAGCCTTTTTTTATGTTTCCAGGACACCGCTGATGTTGGGATGTGAATACGGCTGCAAAGAGGCTGTGGAGGTCCTGTTGAGAGCCGGGGCGGATGTCGGACTGGTAGACTCTTTGGGACATGATTGCGCCTATTACAGCAGAATCGGAGATAATCTTGAGATCCTGTCCCAGATAAAGACCGCTGTCGAAAGTTCACCAAGAGGTCAAACTTTTTTTTTTTGGGGGGGGGGGGTTCCTAGTGCTTTTCTATTATATAATTGTGCTTTTTAAAGTGGTTCCAAAGGCAGAAGGTTTTTTTTTTTTGTTTTGTTTTTTGTTTTTTTTAACCTTCCTTCCCACCCCCCGGTGCCCGCGTCATTGGATTTGATTGACAGCAGCGGGAGCCAATGACTGCTCTGCTATCAATCTATCCAATCAAGAGCCAAGACAGCGCGTCCCTGTAGGTCAAGTTCTAGGGCTGGGGTAAGTAAAACGGGGGGCCTGGGGTTCGGGGGTTCTGCAACCTCGAACCTCGCACCCCCTTTTTTTTATTACCTGAGCCAGATCCGATCAAGCGTTGTGAACAATAGCAGCGGCTCCCGCCGCTGTCTCCCTCCTCATTGCACAGATTAATAGTAGCGAGTGGTTCAAAAGCTGTGATGAGGGGACACGGGGGGGGGGGGGCGGCGGCCGTGCCCAGTCGCGTTGTCTGTGTTGATGAATGCAACAGCAGGACTTGAGAATGACTGGGGTGCCCGGGGTTCTCGGGTCTTGAGAATGAGCATGCACGGGAGCCCCTCATGAAAAGCAGAGTTCTGTGGGGGGCCCCACGCCGAAGAGGAGGGGCCTGGAGCGCTGGGGGGGGGGAGAAGAAGAGGATCAGGACTGCTCTGTGCAAAGCCATTTACACAGAGCAGGTAAGTATAGGCATGTTATTTTAATAAAAATTAAAAAAAGAAAAATGGCTTTAGGAACACTTTAATGCGTTTTATAAAAAAATAAAATAAACCTGTATGCAGCTCCCCCCCATCCCCCCTTATACTTACCTGAGCCCCATCTCGATCCAGCACTGTGCACGAGAGCAGCAGCTCTCTTGGCTCTCTTCCTCCTCCATTGGCTCCCGTTGCTGTCAATCACAGCTAGTGAGAAGGGAGCAGAAGAACAGGGCTGAACCACGCCCCACGTTTCTATGGACTTGCAGCTGGCTCCGGAACGAGCGTGCACAAGTACCCCCCCCCCCCCCCATAACAAGCGGCTTGCTATGGGGGCACTCGGCGGGCAGTAGAATCCAGGAATGCCGGTGACCTCCTCTAGAAGAGGAGTATGCAATACCATCGCAGAGAGCAGGGGTAAGAGGAACATGTTTGTTATTTTGAATAATAAAAAGTGGTCGTTTTACAATCGCTTTTAACCCTTTTGCTGCCCAGTCCATACTTTGTACGGACTTGGCCACTGGGATTGTGTGTAAATCTGAC
Source organism: Lithobates pipiens (assembly GCF_037356315.1). Lineage (NCBI taxonomy): Eukaryota > Metazoa > Chordata > Amphibia > Anura > Ranidae > Lithobates > Lithobates pipiens. Next base: position 4,393,424 of record NW_027507903.1, read on the forward strand.
AAACTCCTGCCCGCCAGATGGAAGCATTTGGGCAGCTGCGCTGTTGCCGTTTGCTTCCTCTCTTCCCCCCCCCCCCCCTCCCCCTGGATACGGCGCCCGGAACCGATATAGCGAGTGCCGCCAGCTAGAGGAGGGAGATGAGCGGACGTTTTTCCCTGTGGGCTGGAATTTGTACGTTTATTGCACCCAAAATCATGACGTGCATGTCTGGTCCTTGAAATCCCTTCCGTGCCGCTGCCCCGGTGTCATGAACTGGACCCACAAAGTGGAATGTGATTTCTTTCAGTGTTTGTTTGGTGCCGTAAAATGCAATCTGTTTTACTACACTAATGTATATAAAGATATGGACCTTGAGGAAGCGTGGAAGATGGTGCTGACTTTTGTATTTTCTCACAGGTCCTGATCCTTTAAGAAGCAAAATGTCGCTACGAGCGGTGAGTGTAAATGTACACAAAAAACTGTCTGTAGCTAAAGCCAGGGCTTTTTTTCATAGGGAACGCAGTTTAGAAACCTCCAGCTCTTGATGGTGTGTTGAACGGTCTAATAATGCCCGACTGCTGGAGGATTTATCACTGGGGGGGGGGGAGAATCTATTGTTGGGGAGATCTATTGTTGCTGGTGGGGGATATGTTTTTCTGGGGATTCTGGGATTCTTATGCTGCTGGGAGTTCAGTTGTTGCTGGGAGGTATCTACTGTTGGGGGGGCTATTTGTTTCTGGCTGCTCGAGCATTTTTCACTGGGGGAAGGGGGAAATCTGTTATTGTCAGAGGTCTATTGTTGGTGGGAGATCTGTTGCTGCTGGTGGGGGAATCTATTTTTGCTGGGGGGGGGGGTCTTATGTTGCTAGGGGGTCAGTTGTTGCTGGGAGACGTCTATTGTTGTCTGTGGGCGGGTCTTTTGTTGGTGGCTGCTCTACTGTATTGTTACTGGTGGTGGTTTATTGATGGGGTGTGCTGGAGGATCTATTGGTGCTGGCTGCTGGAGCATCTATTGTCCCTGGGGAGGATGTGTTGTTAGAGAGGCCTATTGTTGCTGGAGGGGATCTATTGTTGCTGAGGAAAGAGCTATTTTTGCTGGGGTATGCTGGAGCATCTGTTGCTGGGGGTGGGGTTCTGTCGTCGATGGTGGCTGCTAAGAGATCTACTGTATTGTTACTGGTGGGGGGGTTTGTTGTGGAGGGGGGGTTATTTTGTTGCTGGGGCATATATATATTGTTGCTGGTGGAAGATTGTATGTGGCTAGGGGGCCAGCTGTTTCTGGGGAGGGATCTACTGCTGCTGGGAGAGCTACTGTATTTTTACATGCAAGCATCTGCTCTGTTGCTAGAGGGGTATTGTATTTTTGTTGCTAGCAGGGTAATTTGTTGCTAGGCGGATCTATTGCTACTGGGGGGAGGGGTAGGGTTCTGTGATGGTGACTGCTAAGAGATCTACTGTATTGTTACTGGTGGGGTGTTTTGTTGTGGAGGGGGGGGGGTATTTTGTTGCTGGGGCATCTATATATTGTTGCTGGTGGAAGAATGTATTTTAGGGGGTCAGCTCTTTCTGGGGAGGGATCAAATGCTGCTGGGAGATCTACTGTATTTTTTACTGACAATGGTCTGTTTGGTTGCTAGAGGCTACTTTGGTTGCTAGAGGCTACTTTGGTTGCTAGGTGGCAATGGTCTGTCCTGTTGCTAGAGGCTACTTTGGTTGCTAGGTGGCAATGGTCTGTCCTGTTGCTAGAGGCTACTTTGGTTGCTAGAGGCTACTTTGGTTGCTAGGTGGCAATGGTCTGTTCTGTTGCTAGATGCTACTTTGGTTGCTAGGGGAATCTAGTGTTGCTAGGAGGGGGGCGGTCTTTTGTTGCTGGTTGCTGATGATCATGTTCTGAGGTCGGTAAGGTTAGATGACTTGGAAGGGGGAATACCTGCACCTATTCTGAGAATAGAAAGCCCTGAATAAATCGCTGCTGTAACTAGACTGGTACTAGAAAGATGTATTTGATAAGGGGACATACCCGGGTACAAGCCCATAAGCCACGTGTTCTGTGACCGGTTTTGTGCTCGCTCTTAGCCGGATGATCGTTCTTCCATAGGATGTAATGCAGTGTGCGTTTTTACTGACGAGGTTGGGAAGAGACTCTTTATGGCTTTACCCGGGGCAGCCGGCACATTATTTTCGGTTATCTACTTCTCAGCTGCTTGTGATCCTTCTGGCAACATTCTTGCCTGGCAGTCCCCATCCCATCACTTTTCATTATTATAATGTTTTTTTTTTTTTTTTGTTTTTTTGCTCCCGTCTTTTATCATTGGGATGATCTGATCCCTACAATTCCATTTCTTTCCTCCCGGCAGTGAAGTGACGTCAGTGTAGTCAGACGGGGAAACTTCCCTTTTTGTCAGTTTAATAATTAATGATCTCTCTGGTGCTGTAAACCCCGATGTGGCCGTCTTCCTCTCTATCTCCCGGAGGTCACGTTTCCCATGTTTGTTTCTCATTTTTATGTGCTCTGTCCACACAGAAATGGGCAAAGGCCAACTCCAAAGAAGAGTCGCTGGCAAAGTCCAAGGACCAGTCACAGGTGTGTGCCGCTTTATATACATTGTGTGTGTGTGTGTGTATGTTTGTTTTATGAGGGGAGAGCGTTGCAGTAACTCACCTGTGCTCATCACCTGTCCTCATTCAGGATCTGGAGGCCGAGAATGAAGACCTGCGGGAGAAGCTGAGGAAGATACAGCTGGAGCAGCGGGGGCTGATGGACAAAGTGGGGGGACTACAGCTGCAGCTCAACCAGGTGCCCCTTCCATTGACAGGCTGCTTGTTACAGATTTGATTAGGATTATTGGTGTTGTTTCATTTTTAATATGCAGGTGTGCGAGGAGCTTTATTTGTAATAGCTCATCAAATTGTCTGTTTATATAGCCGTATGTGGGTGTGTGTGAAGACGGGGAGGTCACACAAAGCCATCGCTTCGCATCTCTGCTATAATGTCCTGTGATCTCATTTCCGATGACAGATAAATGTTGTATGTGTGGCACTCGGTGATGCTTCCAATGCATATTATTAATTTGCTGTGGGGAGATTTGATTTGAAATTAATAAGCTTCTAACTTTTATCCTTTGCAAAAGATAAATAAAAATCTGAAAGTCGAAGATCCGGGGTTAACTCACAGGGCCCATTGCAATGGGTGTCTTATATTTTTATATATAGTGTGTGTGTGTGTGTGTGTGTGTGTGTATATATATATATATATATATATATATATATATATATATATATATATATATATATATATATATATATATATATATATATATATATAAACACACACACACTTCACTACTTTACATTGTAGACAAGTGTCATTTCTTCAGTGTTGTCACATGAAAAGATAGAAGAAAAGATTTACACAAATGTGAGGGGTGTACTCACTTTTGTGAGATACTGTATATTTCACATTATGAATAGTGAAAGTAGGGCTGAAACAACTCATCGATCGATTATGAAATGAATCAATTACTATTTTCATAATCGATTAATCGGCCAGTAACAAAATGGGGTTAAAGTTAATGAGTCTGATATTTACTAGATTGGCCCTTTAATAGTATAGATCTCCTCTAATAGTATATACACTATATCTCCTCTAATAGTATATGCAGTATATCTCTTCTAATAGTTTATCCAGTATCTCTTCTAATAGTATATACAGTATATCTCGCCTCTAATAGTATATACAGTATCTCTCTCCTCTAATAGTATATACAGTATCTCTCTCCTCTAATAGTATATACAGTATCTCTCTCCTCTAATAGTATATACAGTATCTCTCTCCTCTAATAGTATATACAGTATCTCTCTCCTCTAACATATATACAGTATATCTCTTCTGTCTGTTATTCTCAGAGTGGATTGCATATTTTGCTCCCTAACCATATAGTTGGTTATTTATATTTACCATTGCATATAGAGATATTTAAGAATAAATTGCCTTTTTTTTTTTTTTAACTTTACATATTAACTAAATTATATTTTTTAAAGGTTATTAACCGATTAATCTGTCGAAACAATAATCGGCCAACTAATCGATTATGAAAATAATCGTTAGTTGCAGCCCTAAGTGAAAGTCCTTGCAACGGTGTAGATCAGGCCGGAGATGGTCCAAATCTTGGCCGATTCAGCAGGGTCCGGCCGAGATTTGAACCATGTGTGGGGCAGGCTGATTGTATCTAAGTCAATCCAGCGATCAACTTGGGTTCAACCAGCATGTCAAGATTTTACATAGGATCATTGCCAGTGGCTATAGCTGCTAACAGGGATCATTGTGTTCTCCCGGCAGGAACGCCCTCCCGTGATTCTTGCATACTAACGGTACACAATTGTCGGCCAACAAAGGCAGAGCGTTGCAGAACTTGTGGCGAAACCGGTTTGCAAAACGCAGTGCGATTTTGCAAAACCTGGTGGCATGGTTTTGAACACCCATGCAAACCAATTCTGGTGCAGCAAATAAAATAAGAGAGTCCTGCATGATTATGATACAGTGCGATCTGAGCCATACAGCGTGAATGTCACTGCTGCAGAACTGCATGTGATTTGAGCAGCAATGCGGCGCAATTCCTTTCCATATCGCATGCGGTTCCCTGCACCCGCATCCGGTGTGAACCGGGCCTGAAGGATGAATTGTTAGCGTTTTCGTGAATGCTAAAGCAGCAACTCCAGGGAGACGTGTGGAGTCGGGTCGGGCCACCTGCTGCAATTACTGCTCGGGAACCTTCTGCTGTAACAGGTTGCCACTCTCCTCCAGGCTGTAGTCATGGACTGTGAAGCTGATGGGACAGCAGATGAGGGGTGGGGGGGGGGGGAGCGTCTGACTGCCTGTCAGCAGGAGACGGGAAATAACGTATTTCAGCATCTCACCCAGATGGGGGGTTGTGGGAGGCTGCTGTGTTTTTTTTGTACATGGGAACTAGGTGGGGTTTCCAGCAGTTTTTTGTGATGACTGCAGTATAGAAATACAATTGTTCTCACACAGCGCACTCACATTGTGTTCATGTATTGCAGGAACAGATGATAACGGATGACCTGGAGAACGAGGTAAGGCCCCGGAGATCTGTGTTCTTCGTTCTCCCTTTTATAAAAGTTTGTGTGCATCTTTACAGATCTTTATCTTCCAATCGCAGAAAGAGGAGCTAAAATCCCTGCTGGAAGCAAAGGAGAAAGAACTAGAAGACAGCCTGAGGACAATGGAGAACCTGCGAGGAAAGATGCGATATTACGAGGTGAGCGAGGGATTTTTGCCTCTGTGTGGCAGGATGTGGGTAGGAAACGAGGGAACTGGAAAGGGAGAGCGGGGATTGATGGAGAGAGGAAATGAGTAGTTGCTTTACGCCTATATTCATCTAAAACTATGTAACTAACTATGTAACCTATTAGATTGTAAGCTCTTCTGAGCAGGGCCCTCTTAATCCTCTTGTATTTTATTGTATTCTAACTGTGTATTGTCTCCTTTTCATATTGTAAAGCGCTGCGTAAATTGCTGGCGCTATATAAATCTTGAAGAATAATGTAACTATTTAAAAGATCCTCGTTTTTTTAGGAGCGCCATTTCTGCATTTATTGTATTTTTATCATTGATATAAATTGAAGGATCCTCAATGGTGTTTCACTTATTTAACCACTTACAGACCGGACCAATTTGCTGGTCAAAGACCAGACCACTTTTTGCGATTCGGCACTGCGTTGCTTTAACTGACAATTGCGCGGTCGTGCGACGTGGCTCCCAAACAAAATTGACGTCCTTTTTTTTTTCCCCACAAATAGAGATTTCTTTTGGTGGTATTTGATCACCCCTGCGGTTTTTATTTTTTGCGCTATAAACAAAAATAGAGAGATCATTTTGAAAAAAACGCATTATTTTTTTACTTTTTGTTATAATAAATATCCCCCAAAAATATATAAAAAAATTTTTTTCCCTCAGTTTAGGCCGATACGTATTCTTCTACATATTTTTGGTAAAAAAATCGCAATAAAAGATTATTGATTGGTTTGAGCAGAGATCAGCGTCACTAGTTGCTAGGCAGAATGGAGAAATGCTGTTTACACGGCATTTCCTCCATTCAGCTGTCCCGTGAGACGATCGCGGGTATGCCCGCGGCGATCGAGTCCGCGGGTCCCGCGACCGGACTCACGGGGGTCCCGACCAGCGTGCCGCCGGCGGCGCGCTCCCGATGGCAGGGCGGCATTGAAGATTGGACGTACCTGTACGCCAATATGCCTGCCCGTGCCATTCTGTCGACTTAAATCGTCTTGCGCTGGTCGGGAACCGGTTAAACAAAAAATAGCGACAATTTTGAAGAAACAAAAAAACAATATTTTTTACTTTTTGCTATAATAACTATCCCCCAAAAATATATAATAAAAAAAATAATTTTCTCCTATATTTTTGCTTAAAAAATAAAAAAAAACGTAATAAGTGTATGGTTTTGCACAAAAGTTATAGCGTCTACAAAATAGGGGATAGTTTTATGGGTTATTATTATTGAGTTTATTTTTTTATTTTTTTACTAGTAATGGCGGCAATCTGCGATTTTTATCATGACTGTGACATTATGGCGGGCACATCGAACACTATTTTGGAACCACTGTCATTTTATACAGCGATCAGTGCTATAAAAATGCACTGATTACTGTGTAAATGACACTGGCAGGGAAGGGGTTAAGTGTGTCCTAGGAAGTGATTCTAACTGTGGCGGGTATGGACTACATAGGACATGACGGTAATCACTGCTCCCGATGACAGGGAGCGGTGATCTTTCATGTCACTAGGCAGAAAGGAGAAATGCCTTGTTTACATAGGCATCTTCCGCTCTGTGACGCAATCGCGGGCACCGAGGCACACATCGAGGCCGTGGGACCCGCGGTCACCCACAATGCCGCATCCTAAAGGGGACATACCTGTACGCCCATTTGCCCAGCCGTAACATTGTGCCGACGTATATCGTCGTGCGCTGGTCGGCAAGGTGTTAACGTAGGCTTCAGCCTGTATAAGAGCAGCGTAAATGGCAAGCTTTGCCAAAGCGTTTGCAGAGCTTTCAGAAAGCTTTCTTGAAGCTTTTAAAAGTACCATTCAGCCCCAGTTTGTAAATGCTGAACACAGATCCCAATGGGAGTGCTGATTGCCACTTTAAGCAAGCTGCTAGCGCTTAGTTGACGCTTGTTGTAAACCTGCTAGCAGCTTGCTTAAAATGGCAATCGGCATTCCCATTGGGATCTGCGTTCAAACCGGAGCTTAAAGAGGAACTGCTCACATCTGTAATAAAAACATTCTTTGCCATTCTGAAGCTTCCCTCCAACCACTTTGCATATTATTTTGTATATACTGTGATTCTGTACTTGCCAAATACATACCTCCCAACATTTTGAGATTGAAAGACACCTACATAAGCATAGGACACGCCCTCTCCCACACCCCCTTAAAGGGAAATGAGCCAAAAAAAGGATAACTCCACAAAGACTTTTTTTTTTTACCACGGCTAATCCTTTTATATTGGCTCTTAAAATGTACAGATGCAGCAATTTAGAAATTGGATGAAAGGTTTAGCGCTGGGAAACACTTTTTGAAAGATAAAAAGTACATTTTATATATACAACTATAGAGAACAGACCAAAATGAGGGACAAATGAGGAGGAAAGAGGGACATTGCTCCAAATCAGGGACAGTTGGGAGCTATGCAAATATGCTGCAAAAATCCTCCCTCCGCTGAGTCTGGTTACTGCCATTTTAACTGTGGGCAGCTGAAGCTGCTGCCTGTTCACTTCCTGGATTTACACAGGAGGCACATCTCCATCTCTGCAGCTCTCATTGGCCCTCTTATGAGACTCCCCCCCCCCCCCCCCTCCTCCCTTCCTTCCTGGCAAACTCTGAGAGAGCTGTGCGTGATGTCATAAGCCTAGGCTAATGACCAGACAAGAAACAGGAAGTGGGCTGTATAAGGGTATTACTGGCAGAAAAAAAATAATAATTTACTATCCAAAGTTAAAACAACAAGAGCAGAAAATGTATTGGATGCAAAGTTAAAAAAAAAAAAGACTGACGTTCCGCTTTAATGGTACTTTAACCACTTTTTTTTTTTTTTACTGTGCTACAGCCTATAGATGGCTACAGCGCGGCTCTCTTGTTCCGGAGGGGGTGTCCATGGATGCCCCACCCCCCCCGGAAGCACTCCTCTCGCGTGCCCCCTGGGGTGCGCACTTGGCACGCCCTATGATCGCTCTGTGTCCTCTACGGGTCATGGTAAAGGGACAATCGGGGCTGATCACAATGTAAACAGTTGCCGGTTATCGCATCTCCTTTCCTCATGCCGCTATCACAGCATGAGGAGAGCCGATAACCAGCAATCCTTTTGATTTAAAAATAAATAAATAAATTCATTTTTTTATTGTCACTTTTTCATACAAAAACAACAGTACCAAACAACATAAACCCAACATTCAGCCCCGGCACGTGATGAGATGGGTTAAAAAAAACAATAAAAAATACAAATAAAAATAGCCTCCCCTCTAAACCAGCAATCCTGACGGGGAACACGCATGCAGATAATCGGGGGGCACTGATTATCAGTGCAGCCCTCGAAGTGTACACCAGAGAAAAAAAAAATACTTATTTGCAAATAGAAACAATATGGTCCAGTCTATCCAGTGACACTGTATAAATATAGGCACCTCATCTCCTGATTTATATGAAAATTTCAAAGCAGGGAAGGGGGGAGGAAGGGAAAAAACAGGGGAGATTTTTAAGCGGTGCAATTATAAGTGCTAGTAGAGCAAAATATGATAAAAATTCATTTATTTATATACAATAAAAAGCACTATACTATTAGATATAGTACATGGGAATTCAAAAGACAAAGTGCGCATTTTTCCTAGACTGAAGGGATCCCGGCAAAGCAAGTTGGTGAGCCGATAGCACTCGTTCCCAACATGTTTCGCAACAAGCTTCTTCAGGGGGAATGTGCAACTAACAATAAACATAATATAAAATTAATGTACAAGGTAACATGAATCTACAGTATAATTACGATACATAAATACATATGAATATCTTGCAACCCGGGCCAGTGTGATCTGAACAAAATGGCGCTTACCACTCATCAATTGGCAACCGCAAACCAGGAGTAACCACTAGTTGTAATTTATACTGTAGATTCATGTTACCTTGTACATTAATTTTATATTATGTTTATTGTTAGTTGCACATTCCCCTGAAGAAGCTTGTTGCGAAACATGTTGGAAACGAGTGCTATCGGCTCATCAACTTGCTTTGCCAGTGTCTTGTCTAATAACGTCCTCCATCGGATAGTGTCCGCTGTGTACTGCGCATGCGCAGTACACAGCAACACAGATTCCGAAAATTGCCGAGGATGAACGGCGCCTGCGCCGTGAGTCCAGGTTCTATCCCCACCATCCAAGTGGACATAGAGTTGGAATATAAAAGAGCCGAGCGCAGCGAGGCCGAGCCCGAAGCGTGGCGAGCGAAGCTCGCCCGCGAGGGGCCCTTTAATACTCACAACCCTATGTCCGCTTGGATGGTGGGGCTACCACCTCCACTCACGGCGCAGGCGCCGTTCAGCTTCGGAAATTTTCCGAAGCTTCGTCTGCTCCGTACTGCGCATGCGCAGTACGGGCCGGACGCTATATGATGGCCGGACACTATACGGCAGAACACCGGGATCCCTTCAGTCTAGTAAAAATGCACACTTTGTCTTTTGAATTCCCATGTACTATATCTAATAGTATAGTGCTTTTTAATGTATATAAATAAATGGATTTTTATCATATTTTGCTCTACTAGCACTTATAATTGCACCGCTTAAAAATCTCCCGTTTTCCCCTTCCCTGCTTTGAAATTTTCACCTATTTGCAAAATTTTAGAACAGAATCTAAAAAAAAAAAAAGTTTATTTGTTTATTATTTTTTAAACATTTTGCTGTTCTTCCTTTTTTTTTTTTTTTTTTTTTGTGTTTTCATTTTTCGTGTTTGTTTTTTGTTTAGCAAAGAATAAAAAAGCCCAGTGGTGGTTCCGTACCTCCAAAAGAAAGCTCTATCTGTCTCAAAGGAAAAAAAAAATGTCATACGGTTACAGTGTTGCATGGCCGCGCAATTGTCATTCAAAGTGTGACGGCGCTGAAAATTTGGCCTGGGCAGGAAGGGGAGGTGCAAGTGCCCAGTAGGCAAGAGGTTAAAAGCTTCAACAAAGCTTGCTGAAAGCTCTGCAAATTTTTGTCAAAGCTTGCAGTTCTCAATGCTCTTATACAAGGTGAAGCTCGTGTGTGTGAATCGGGCCGTGCAGTAAAGGGTTTGTGAATGGGATTCGGTCCTTTTTGCTTGCCCCGCCCCCCCAGTCACAGGAGAGATTGTGATAATGAGGGATCTGGCTGGTTGCTGAATAGTTAATGTGTTTATTGTCCTGATCATATGTTGCTTTATACAGAAACAAGTTTATAAGCTTGGGGCGAAAAAAAAAAAAAAAAAGTTAGGATTTTGCCCGCAGCCAGTAATTAGATTCCAGCTGTCCATTATTCAGTAGAGATAAGCACATTGCTAATTGGTGGCTGCGGGAGGCATATTTCTTTGCTTGCCTCATATTTAATGAGCTGCGCTGTGTTACATGTATACAGCCTCTTCATTAAATTATGTTTTTAAGTTTTTGCCAGAACTACCGTAATTCACTGCTTTTGAACATTTAGTGTCTCGCTGTTCATCTTTGTACCAGTTTTAAGTGACATTTTAGTGCTTCGCGTGACATGCGGCCGCTTTATGCAAGTTCAGATAACGCGGTAATTATGGCGATTTATAGCTGTGGTAAAACTGACACGTACTGGTCATCCTTGTACTACTTAAACTTTACTAGACAGGGTTGGTTTGAAATGAATATAACCATGCTTTTAGTAAATGAGTCATTTTAAGTTAAAAAATAAAATAAATGACCTCGGGTCAGTCGCCAGCAGGACATCGGTGCTTATGACCCCGGAGGGTCCATTTAATCCACCTCTATCACTTGTGTAGTTATAAGGCAGCAATATACATGGAACGTCCATAACATTACCACCATTGACAGGTAAAGTGAATAACACTGATTGTCTTGTGACAATGGCACCTGAAAGTGGGTGTGATTTATTGGGCAGCAAGTGAACATGTTGCCCCTGAAGTTGTTGTGCTGAAACAAGCGTAGAGATTTGAGTGACTTTGACAAGGGGGTCATATTGTAATGTCTGGATGACTGCGTCCGAGCAACTTCAAAACTGCAGCTCTTGTGGGATGTTTCCGGTCTGCAGTGGTCAGGACCAACCAAAAGTGGTGCAAGGAAGGAAAACTGGCCAACAGGTTCATGTGCGGCCAAGGCTCAGTGATGGAGGTTGGGGGGGAGGTGAAGGCTCAGTGATGGAGGTTGGGGGGGAGGTGAAGGCTCAGTGATGGAGGTTGGGGGGGAGGTGAAGGCTCAGTGATGGAGGTTGGGGGAGAGGTGAAGGCTCAGTGATGGAGGTTGGGGGGGAGGTGAAGGATCAATGGTGGAGGTGAAGGATCAATGGTGGAGGTGAAGGATCAATGGTGGAGGTGAAGGATCAATGGTGGAGGTGAAGGATCAATGGTGGAGGTGAAGGATCAATGGTGGAGGTGAAGGCTCAATGGTGGAGGTGAAGGATCAATGGTGGAGGTGAAGGATCAATGGTGGAGGTGAAGGCTCAGTGGTGGAGGTGAAGGCTCAGTGGTGGAGGTGAAGGCTCAGTGGTGGAGGTGAAGGCTCAGTGGTGGAGGTGAAGGCTCAGTGGTGGAGGTGAAGGCTCAGTGGTGGGGCTGGTGAAGGCTCAATGGTGGGGCTGGAGGTGAAGGCTCAATGGTGGGGCTGGAGGTGAAGGCTCAATGGTGGGGCTGGAGGTGAAGGCTCAATGGTGGGGCTGGAGGTGAAGGCTCAATGGTGGGGCTGGAGGTGAAGGCTCAATGGTGGGGCTGGAGGTGAAGGCTCAATGGTGGGGCTGGAGGTGAAGGCTCAATGGTGGGGCTGGAGGTGAAGGCTCAATGGTGGGGCTGGAGGTGAAGGCTCAATGGTGGGGCTGGAGGTGAAGGCTCAATGGTGGGGCTGGAGGTGAAGGCTCAATGGTGGGGCTGGAGGTGAAGGCTCAATGGTGGGGCTGGGGGGGGGAGGTGAAGGCTCAATGGTGGGGGTGGGGGGGGGAGGTGAAGGCTCAATGGTGGGGGTGGGGGGGGGAGGTGAAGGCTCAATGGTGGGGGTGGGGGGGGGGAGGTGAAGGCTCAATGGTGGGGGTGGGGGGGGGGGTGGTTTGAAGGCTCAATGGTGGGGGTGGGGGGGGGGTGGTTTGAAGGCTCAATGGTGGGGGTGGGGGGGGTGGGGGGGGGTGGTTTGAAGGCTCAATGGTGGGGGTGGTTTGAAGGCTCAATGGTGGGGGTGGGGGGGGTGGTTTGAAGGCTCAATGGTGGGGGTGGGGGGGGAGAGTTTATTAATGGCGTGGGGGGGGGGGCTCATTATCAAGCCCCACCTTGCAAATTAAAGGATTAGCTACTGACAGCTTTGTGCTAGATATTGCTGCATTCAGAGCTCTAGTGTAGTCTCAATGGGTCAGAGCTGTTTTTTTTTTTTTTTTTTTTGTGGCAAATGGGGGGACTACTTAATAGGTGGGTGGTCATGTTATGGTGGGATGAACATAATGTCATGGCTGATCAGTGTAATGCCCTACAATTGTCATCAAACCTAGGTAAAGCTCTAGCACTTTGAAAAAAACAGATCAACAGATGTGGCGTGATTCCTGTTCATTAACAATAATACAATTATTGTGCTGACTTTGTAAAAGAAAAAAAAAAAAATGTACAGGCTTTTCTCTGCAAACTCGACATACTCAATCTTTCCTGCTTTCAAAGGGCTCCTACTGTGGTTATTCCTGCAGAAAGCAGAAGAGTGGAATTCAGGATTTGCATCAATATCATGAAAGTGCTTCACTAAAGTACTTCAGCCTTTCGATGAAACGGGGATGGGGCAAAACAAGCTGGTACTTTACACAATGGCTTATTACACAAGCCTGCCAGCAAGGCTCAAAAAACATTAGGCTTGGTTACTGATTATTTCTTCTACAAGCAAAAGGTGGTAGCACTTCCACTGCCATTCATAAGAATAGGTGATTGGGCAGTAAGTGAAGCCACGCACATGATTAAATGTCATTTAAAGTGGATCTTCACCAACATCTGCCCCCTCCATTTTTTTTTTTTTCACCCCAACTTAGCTGGTTGGGGGTCCTGCGTGGTTAAGATACCTACCCAGTGTTGTCCTCCTGAGATCCTCTTCTCTTCTGCCTCCTACTTGGTCCTGCACCACCATCTTCTTGCATGACGTCATCGGGAAGCTGCTGGCTCTTTCGGGGTTCAGTCAACGGCTCTCCCGATGGTGACCTGGTAGGACTGCCTCCTTTCTCAATGAAGGGCTATGCCTCATGGGATATGTGATGAACACAACGGACAAAGTGCACTTCATTTCATTGGGGGGGGGGGCAGAGCTTTTTTTTTTTTTTTGCAGAGGGGTCAACATCAAACTCGGGGTGCTTTTTAATCTGTTGTGCATCAGGTCTGAGGTCCAATACAACCTAAGGGTCTGTGCCGATGGGCTTTTGTTCAGTCCAAACAGGTTTTGCAATATACAAGTATGTAGGAATGCAGAACCTGTTTGAAGCCAGTCGGAAGGAAGTCGACTGCAAGTCAAATGCGCCTGCCAGCTAATTCTGCATGATCTAGAAGCGTGATGCCATCAACAGCAGCTCAAATCTATAAATTGGTTTCATTCTTTTTGTTTTTCAGCAAAAGAATCACTCGGCCCCAAGTAGCCCATTCAGCCCTGGTGAGTATGAGAGCGAGAGCCGATCATACTGGTCTTATCAGGCACATAAAAGGTTTCTAATTCGGTTTTCTTGCTTTCCAGGTAAAGAGGAGGCTGTGATGAAACAGAATTTAGTTCTAAGCTCGGACCCCCAGGTACTTTGTTAAAAGAAAAAAAAAAACACTGTTTTTGTGACTTATGCACTACAGTATGTATCCCTTTCAGATGGTAATGAGTCGTCTGTATTATATTGGTTAGCAGTAATGATTATATAGGATAGTATTGCGCAACTCATAGCATTTTTAACAGACACCCTCACAGTAATCTTAGCTGTAGCAGATGGCGCAGTCTTTTATGCCCACCACAGGCTTAGAAACATATGTTCCATCCAGTTTTTGAAGACTGGTTTAAATAACTAATTTGCATAAAATAGCTCTCCGTAAAATAACACTCGATAGTTAAAGCCGATATTGGAGTTGTAAAGGAAATTGTAAAAATCTGTATGTAATTGTGTTCTCTTTTGTATGTTTGCCTATGTATTGCACCCGGAACTAATAATGTTTTCATTACATGTTGCATTATTTCGATTCCTGATTAGAAATTAGCTTGCCTATGTTACGCCCCTTGTTAACATCAAAGTACAATTTTAATACAACAAAGAAGAAAAAGGGCCAAATAGGGGCTGGGGAGTCACCAACCCCAGGGACTTTAACGGTAATCCGTAATATTTTATATCTTTGTTTACAAATATTTTTTTGATCTGATCCCGTTAAAGTCCCTGGGTTTGGTGACTCCCCAGCCCCTATTTGGCCCTTTTTCTTCTTTGTTGTATTTATTAACATTGGGACATGGTATCCTGGCCTGTTTAGACTCCCTCTCTCTCAAAAATTTCTTTTCCTAATGTCCATCAAAGTACAATTTTAATATTAACCACTTGCCACCAATTATGGTATTGCTCTCCTACATGTAAAAATCATAATTTTTTTTGCTAGTAAATTACTGACTTCCCACTGGCCTTACATTTGGAGCTTAAGAACTTATTGCTGTTCTCGCTATACTAAATATGCACTCACGCCACTCACTGCGCCGTATACCCTCCTTTACTGTATGTCTCACTAAGATCCCTAGATGTCTACATTTGTTTGTTTTTATCATTTACTATGCATATTACCAACTACGGTGTCATTTCATACACTTACTTTATTTCTACTCTTCTTTTTTTCTTTTTTTAGCATGCAGCTCACCTGCCGGCCAGGTCTCAGCTGCGTCCCTTAGAGCTTCCTGGAGAAAACTCTGATCAACGGCAAGAGCTAGAAACGATTCGCAGATACTATGAGATGGCCAGAGAAGAGGCCATGAGGCTGCAGCAGGAGCTGTCGAGGAGATCTTCTGAGTGCGTAGCTCTGGCCACTGAAAGAGACCGGAGCAAAGCGGAGTCAGACCAACAGATCCGGCAGTTGGAAGAAGCACTCCGTGAAGTGCAGAAGCGGATGTTGGATTCTGAGAGCAAGGTAAAGCAGATGCAGTCACACTTCCTGGCCCTGAAAGATCACCTGACCCAGGAAGCGCTAAGCGGCAGCTCACGTGCAGGGGAACTACAGGAACAGCTCCAAGAGGTAAAGGGCAAATACGAGGGAGCATCCGCTGAAGTCGGAAAGCTGCGCAACCAGCTGCGACACAACGAGCTCTTGGTGCAGGAGCTGCGCAGGGAGGATGCTCGCTTGCGCAAGGATAACCGACGTCTGCAGGAGGAGCTAGCCGTTTGTGAAGAGGAGAAGGAAAAAGCTGAGCGAAGGGTCCAAGAGGCTGGAGAGCAGCTGGGGTTGGCTGTCACCACTGACAAGTTTGAAAACATGAAATGCCTTTTAACGAATGAGGTGAATGAGAAGTCCCGGAGATTAGAAGAAGCCGAACGGGAGCTGAGCCGTGTCAGGGATGAATTTGAAGCTGCAAATAAGGAGAAGAGGAGGTTCGAACCCAAGCTGGACTTGCTAAAGAAAGAGATGGACGATTTGAAAGTAAGGAACAGCAGCCTCGTACGAGAAAATGAGAAGATGCAGTCGGAGAAGATTCTGCTGCAGAGACAAATTGAAGAGCTAAGAGGGCACATGAGAAGTCAGCATGTTCCAGCACAGCTGCATGCCGAGACTAAGAGAGCCTGTGAGGAAACCATAGCCCTGCTGAGCCAAAAGCTTGCAGATTCAGAGCAGCACCACAGGAAGGCTGAGCTGGAGCAACAGAAACTCCTGGAGGAAAAGAAGACTTTAAAGGAGGGCATGGTTCTCCTCCAAGCATCCACCACTTCCCGCCAGGAGCTTGAAGCCGAGATGAAAGAGATGCAGTCAAAGGTCAAGCAACTGGAGAAACAGCTGGCTGACATGACTAAGAGATGTGAAGAAGAAGCAATGAGAGGCTGTTCCCTACTGTCAGAAAACGCCAGCCTGAAGGAAAATCACATACCTCTTGCCACACACCTGCAGGCCTCTGTCTCGCTGACCGCAGAGCTGGAGAAAGCTAAAGCGGAGGTCGCCATGGTCAGGAAGCAACTGGAGAACGAGACCAAACAGGTGACCACTGTGCAGGCCGACCTGGAAAAACTGATTGCGAAGCAGAAAAGCCTGCAAGCACAGCTGGAGAGCGAGTCTGCTCTGAAGTTGGAAATGCAGACTCGGCTGAAGAGTCAAACGGCAAAGGAGGCGGAACTGCAAGAAAAGCTGAGGGCCGAGGTCTCCAAAAATGCGGAACTGCAGACACGGGCTTCCGGTGAAGCCGCCACGCGCTCAGAGTTGCAGTCGCAGCTGGAAAAGATGAAGGAACTGATCCGCTCCGATTATGTGACTAGAAGGGAACACGGAGATAAGGTGGCAGAGCTGCAGAAAGGTGAAGAAAAGATGAAGCAAGAGTATTCCCAGGCGTACGCCAAGTATCAGCATGAAAAAGAAGAGGTGAACCGGCTCCAGGCAGCTATTAAAGAGCAGCGAGTGGAGCTGGACACATTGCAGCGTTGCATCACTGAAAAATACGCTCCACTTACCAGTATGGAAGAGAAGGAGAAGAAATTCTTGGCTGTAAAAAAGGAAATTGACTTAGAGTTGCAGAAGCAGTGTCAAATGACTCGAGAGGCGAAAGAGAGTCTCTCAAAACAGCAACAAGAGGCCCTCAACCTCAGCAAAGAACTGGCGACATCGAAGCAGGCTCTTCTTCAAGAGCAGACCTCACGAAAGGAAGAGGAGGCCAACATGCTCAAAGAATTGGACGAGCTCCGAGCTTGTCTACAGGACCTTCAGAAGACGCTGGTCCAGGCTGAGGAAAAGCAGCGGGCGTTGCAAGAAGAAAACGTACAAGCCGCCAAGAAGCTCAACGCACTGCAGGAATGTCTTAGCAGTCAATACATTCCCATACAAGACCACAACGAATTGAAGAGCACACTGGACCGCACCAGAGCTGCTCTTGAAGCTGAGATAAGTGCCAAGGTCAGCCTATGTGAGAAGATGCAGGAAAAAGTGCGTGACTTGGAAAAGAACCTGGAGGAACAGAGGGGGTCTAGTATCTCCAGCGCACAGCATGCCAAGGAAAAGGAGGACTGGCAGAGAAGGGAGGCCGCAGCTCAGTCGAAGTTGCAGGAGAAAGAGAAGGCTCTGGTTGACGCTGAACAGGAAGTGAAGGGATTACGCGAAGAGTTGAAGAGAGCCCAGCAAATGTTAGAGGAAGTGCAGAATCACAGGCAGAGGGAAAAAGGTGATTTTACTGCAGCGAGAACCGCCCTGGAGCAGAGGGTGGCTCTGCTGGAAGACGGCGGTCGCACGTACAAAGAGGAGAACAAACAGTTGGCGCAGAAGCTGCAGGATGTGCTCACACAGTGCGAGAAAGTCCAGCAGAAGAACCGGGGCCAAGAAGAAGAGATCGCTCAGATAAAAGGGAAGCATGAACAGAGTCTTTCCACCATTGATGAGTTGCAGAAGACCATCCAGAAATCGGCCAGAGACCTGGAGAGCAAAGAAAAGCAGGTGAGGCGCGCTGCGGAAATCCTTCCTGTGTATCCTGTTGACATGACACATTTTTGTAAGAATTTTCGTATTTTTTTGGGGGGCGGGGGTTGTAACATTGATTAACCTCTTTAATACCGGGGCACTTTCACCCTCTTCCTGCCCAGGTCAATTTTCAGCTTTTAGCGCTGTGACACTTTGAATGACAATTGCGCCGTCATACAACACTGTACCCAAATGAAACTGTAAGCATTTTTTTTTTCACACAAATAGAAATTTCCTTTGGTGGTATTTATTCACCTCCTGCGTTTTATTTTTTGTTTTTTTATAATAGATTTTATTTATAATGCACTTTACATCAAAAAGATCCCAAAGTGCTTCCTAAATAAGCGAAAAGACAATTTTGAAAAAAAAAAAATGTTTTTATTTCTGTTAGAAAATTTTGCAAATAATCTTCATGAATTTTGGCCGAAATGTCTTTGGTGAAAATAACCCAAATCAGTGTATATTATTTAGTCTGTAGGAAGTTAGAGTCCACAAACTATGGTGTATGTGTATATATATATATATATATATATATATATATATATATATATATATATATATATATATATATATATATGTGTATGTGTGTGTGTGTATATATATATGTGTATGTATATATATATATGTATGTATATATGTATATGTGTGTGTATATATATATATATATATATGTGTGTGTGTGTGTGTGTGTAGATATATATAGAGACTGAGATCCCGCCGAGCTGTCCCTGAGTATTTCAGAGGCTCTCCGGCGCCCCCCCCCCCGCCCCCCCACCCCCCCCCCCACCTCTGGCCACATGCGGTATTGCATGTAGAAGTCAATGCGGAACAAATTATCTTGGTTTCCATTGACTTCTATGGGGAAACTCGCTTTGATATGCGAGTGCTTTGGATTACAAGCATTCTCCTGGAACGGATTATGCTCATAATCCAAGGTTCCACTGTATTCCGTTTACTTGTTTTTAACTTATTTTTTTTTGTTGTGTTTTTTTTTTTTTTTTTTTTTTTTTTTTTTAATATATAGATTTCTTTTACTTCCTGGTTTTTAGCCTAGGCCAAAGTGATGTTCTACATCCCAGGAGCCTTCATGGGCTTTCTCAGCTAAGCACACCCTCCTGCCTGCATGCCTCAGCTAAGGGCAGATGGAATCCAGGAAGTAAATGCTATACAAATCTGCCCTTACACAAGATGGCCAGGGCTAGAAATGCCTAGTGGGGATTGTTTTCAACAAAATAAAGCATGAAGACATGGATGGACGGGGCAGTTTGCTTTGAATATCAAAAATTTATTAAATGGTGTTTTTCAGTTTGTGGTGCTCAGATGTAGTCAAGTTCCTCTATTGGACCGTGTAGCTTAGATATACGTCGCCGAAGTGACACGACTGCACCTGATCACGTACCTATTGCGTGATCCGGCACTTCCGGGTCTGGGGCGTGCACGCGCCTCTCCAGCAGCCCGCTCCCGCTGTGATTATACACAGCAGGAGCTGATCAGCAGGTGCGGCGCACTCGGTGTCTGCCGGCACCAGCTGATCCTCCGGCACAGAGGGAGAATGGCGATCTATGTAAACAAGGCAGATCGCAGTTCTGACAGTAGGAAAGGCATTGGATCCCTGTGTTCCTACAAAGCAGGGGCACTGGTCTATGCTTTCCCCTAGTACAAGCACCTCCCCCCACAGTAACAGAACACCGGCTAGGCACACGGTTTACCCCTTTGATCGCCCCTGATGTTAACGCCTTCCCAGCCAGTGTCATTAGTACAGTGACATTTGAAGAGAATCACTACCCCCCCCCCCCCCCCCTCCCCCCGGTACTAAGGGACTTTAAGGGCGAACTTTTGAAGACACAGTCTTTTTGAAACGTAGAAAAATGTATTTCATTAAACAGTCTGACGATCAAAGACAACAATCATACACAAAAAGCACTTCTCCTATGGACTGACGCGTTTCGGGAGATTCAAGGTAAATCTCCTCTTCAGGGAATGAAGGAGATGATAGTTGGAGATGCTCTGAAATAGAAAAGACAAAGTCAAATGCTTGAATCTCCCGAAATGCATCGGGCCATAGGAGAAGTGCTTTTTTCTCATATACTATACATGGATATTATCTACTACTTTATGTATGATTGTTGTCTTTGACTATCATGCTGCTTTATGAAATAATACATTTTTCTAAATTTCAAAAATACTACGTCTTCAAAAGTTTGCCTTTAGCACCCTGGGGGGGGGGTACTAATTTTCTTTAAATATACAATATTTGGGATGGTGGCAACAACAAATTGAGTTATTTTATTCTCCATAATGGTTCTCTTTAGATCATTTTAGTACAGTGGCAGTGAATTATTATTATTATTTTTTTTTTTTTATAACACTGTATCAGTGTCTGGTCCCCAAAAAGTGTCAGATTTGTCCACCGCGATGTCGCAGTCCCGCTATAAGTCGCTGATCGCCGCCATTACTGGTAAAAAAAAAAAAAGTCCCATAGTTTGTAGACGTGATAACTTTTGCACAAACCAAACAATATACACTTTATGAGATTTTTTATTTTATTTTTTAAACCAAAAATATGTAGCAGAGTATATATTGGCCTAAATTGAAGAAATTTTAATTTTATTTATTTTTTTAAATTTCTTTTTATTGGATGTTTTATAGCAGCAAGTGAAAAATATATATTTTTTTTGTTTTTATTTTAAAAATTGTCGCTCTTTTTTTGTTTATAGAGCAAAAAAAATAAATCGCCGAGGTGATCAAATACCACCAAAAGAAAGCTCTATTTGTGGGGGGGAAAGGATATCAATTTTATTTGGCTACAGCGCCGCACGACCGCGCAATTACAGTAACGCAGTGCAAAAAATGGCCTGAAATCTTTTCTGGGGGACAAGTGGGTAATTTGTAAATTGGCGTCGAACTAATTACCATCAGGTGTTTTTTTTTTTTTTTTTTTTTTTTTTGTTTTTTCCTGGCACCATTTAAAGATGGCGGTATGGCTTTTCATAGAGGTCATGGATTCCTGAGGAGTGTTTTTGATAAAACGTGACTATGAGGCAAATGACTATTGATAGTCTGTGTGTGTGTGTGTGTTCATTGGCTGAGACTTTTTGTATATTGAAAAGATCCTCAGCTGGTGCGTTCTTGCTTGACGTTTGCCGCTCTTTTCTGTAGCTCTGATGTTTTTTTTTTTTTTTCTTTCTTTCTTTCTTTCTTTCTTTCTTTTGGAAAGGTCTCTATTCTTCTGAAGGATGTGGAGAGGCTGAAGCAGTCCTTGTCTCAGCTTTCTGGGAAAAGCCAATTGGCCGAGTCTCTGCAGAACCAGATCAAAGCCTTACAGTGCCAGCTGGATGTAAGTAATGTCATGGAACTGCTCTGTACTCACAAAACGTAGGCCTCAGCCCCGGTTCACTTATAAGCGGTGCAGGAAACGCAGCCATTCCTGAACATTTCCCCCGCACCGCACTAAAAATCGCACTCCGTTCAATGCGATCTGACACCCGTGTCAATGTTAAATTAATGACAACCCAAAACAGGTCACAGTGCGATTTGCAGGAATCGGATCGCATGGGTGTGAACACTAGGGCTGAAACAACTAATCGATTACTATTTTCATAATCGATTAATCGGCCAGTAACAAAATGGGGTTAAAGTTAATGAGTCTGATGATATTTACCAGATTGACCATTTAATAGTATAGCTCTCCTCTAATAGTATTTGCAGTATATATCCTCTAATAGTATATGCAGTATATATCCTCTAATAATATATACACTATAATCTCTCCTCTAATGGTATATACAGAATATCTCTCCTCTAATGGTGTATATACAGTATATCTCTTCTAATAGTATATACAGTATATCCCCTCTAATAGTATATGCAGTATATATCTCCTCTAATAGTATATACAGTATATCTCTCCTATAATGGTATATACAGTATATATCCTCTAATGGTATATACAGTATATCTCTCCTCTAATGGTATATACAGTATATCTCTCCTCTAATGGTATATACAGTATATCTCTCCTA
This sequence comes from Lithobates pipiens, assembly GCF_037356315.1. Taxonomy (NCBI): domain Eukaryota; kingdom Metazoa; phylum Chordata; class Amphibia; order Anura; family Ranidae; genus Lithobates; species Lithobates pipiens. The sequence goes on from NW_027507903.1 coordinate 4,415,335, forward strand.
TAATGGTATATACAGTATATCTCTCCTATAATGGTATATACAGTATATCTCTCCTATAATGGTATATACAGTATATATCCTCTAATGGTATATACAGTATATATCTCCTATAATGGTATATACAGTATATATCCTCTAATAGTATATACAGTATATCTTCAATAGTATATACAGGACATCTCCTCTAATAGTGTACAGAGTATATATCCCCTCTAATATATACAGTATATCTCTTCTGTCTGTTATTCTCAGAGTGGATTAGATATTTTGCTCCCTAACCATATAGTTGGTTATTTATAGTTACCATTGCATATAGAGATTTAAGAATAAATTGCCTTTTTTTTTTTTAAACTTTACATATTAACTAAATTATACACCACACTTTTTTCTAAGGTTATTAACCGAATAATCGATTAATCGAAACAATAATCGGCCAACTAATCGATTATGAAAATAATCGTTAGTTGCAGCCCTAAATGAACACCTATGCGATCTGATTTTGGCACGGCAAAAAAAGATGGCTGTACTTTTCTTTTTCTTTTTTTTTCTTTTTTGTGCGGCGCGCATTGAGCCCGTACAAAATGAACGGGCTCACATTGCACCAAAAACAATCGCATATAATTTTAAATAGGACTGCGCGGCGATTCCTACCTGAATCACACGCAGTGTCCCGTGCCACTGTGGATACTGTGGGCTGAGCCTTATTGATGTTTTATAGGTGGGCATTATACCATTTTGCTGTAGACAATAACTTTTTTTTTCCTTTTTATTTCTGGCTGAATTAAAGGCTTTTGTTTTATTTATTTATTTTTTATTTTGAGACGGTATAAAGAAATGGGGGGGGGGGGGGGGGGGGAGTTGAGCTATTTACATGTAGAAAAAAAAATAAAAATAAAAAATAAATTCACATGCTGGAAAATAGCTAAAGGGTAGAAGAGGAAGGGAGGAGTTCTTTGGGGCTGATTGGAATAAACTATAAGCGTAAAGAGCCTATCCCATAGCCAGCACAGGAAGTGAGAGTAAATGCCTAAAAAAAAAAAAAAGAGGAAATCCCTTGGTAGTCACTAGGGGCTAGTTTCCTCATTAGAAGATCTCCTCTTTATTCCTGTTCTGGTGTCGGACTTGGTGGGCTTTGATTTGCAGTTTTACCACTTCCCCTTATCACGCCATTGTACACATGCCGTGATTGCTTTGCTTCACAGCCCGCGGCAAAAATGATTTTATATTGAAATGTGTAAATTTATACCTGGTCATTATCTAGGGTAGTATTGTGTGTTCTGTTCCCCTTTATTCATTGTCTAACAGACTATTACTTACTACAGGAGGCGCAGCGCAGGCACCAGGAGATCGTCTCCATCTATCGTGCTCATCTGTTAAATGCTGTGCAGGTAAGACTCCACTTAGTTGTGTCTATGGGATGTGTATGTATATGTATATATGTGTGTGTATATATGTGTAATATATATATATATGTATATGTATGTATATATATATGTATATATATGTATGTATATGTATGTATATATATATGTATGTATGTATGTATATGTATATATGTATATGTATATATATATATGTGTATGTATATATATATATGTGTATGTGTATATATATATATATGTGTGTGTGTGTGTGTATATATATATATATATATATATATATGTGTGTGTATATGTATATATGTGTATATATATATATATTATTATGTATGTGTGTTTTAGGAAATAAACGTACCTTTTTAAATAAAGAACTTTGATGAAGCAAAATTAGGATCACAGCTCATCAATGCAGCCTCACCAGTGGCCATCTGCAGCCTCCCCATTCCCCATCATTGCAGCCTCGCCAGTGTTGGATTACCCAACCCCCCCGCTGTCTCGGAAGGAAGAGGAGGAGTGAACGCCGCTGAATTACACAGAGCCGCGATCTCCTGTGTACGCGGCGCTCCGTCACTCACAGCCACGCCTCATGGCCCTGCTGATATGATAGACAGAACAGTGGCCCAATGCGGGGCCAGGAGGCGTGGCTGTGCGCGACGGAGCACCGGGTACACAGGAGATCGCGGCTCTGTGTAATTCAGCGGCGCTCGCTCCTCTTCCCTCAGAGACAGCAGGGATCGGCGTATAACACACACACGATTTCTCCCTGATTTTCAGGGGGGAAAAGTGCGTGTTATATGCCGATTAAATAAGGTATATACATACATAAAGTATCTCACAAAAGTCAGTACACCCCTCACATTTCTGTAAATATTTTCTTCTATCTTTCCATGTGACAACACTGAAGAAATGACACTTGTCTACAATGTAAAGTAGTGAGTGTACAGCTTGTATAACAGTGTAAATTTGATGTCCCCTCAAAATAACTCAACACACAGACATTAATGTCTAAACTGCTGGCAACAAAAGTCAGTACACCCCTAAGTGAAATTGTCCAAACTGGGCCCAAAGTGTCAATATTTTGTGTGGCCACCATTATTTTCCCAGCACTGCCTTAACCCTCTTGGGCATGGAGGTCACCAGAGCTTCACAGGTCACCACTGGAGTCTCTTCTCCTCCTCCATGATGACATCACAGAGCTGGTGGATGTTGGAGACCTTGCGCTCCTCCACCTTCCGTTTGAGGATGTCCCACAGATGATCAATAGGGTTTAGGTCTGGAGACCTGCTTGGCCAGTCCATCACCTTTACCCTCAGCCTCTTTAGCAAGGCAGTGGTCATCTTGGAGTTCTGGAGCTGCAGCTCCGTTTCAGGGTCTTTGCAATCTTCTTATATCCTAGGCCAGTGATGGCGAACCTTGGCACCCCAGATGTTTTGGAACTACATTTCCCATGATGCTCAACTACACTGCAGAGTGCATAAGAATCATGAGAAATGTAGTTCCAAAACATCTGGAGTGTCAAGGTTCGCCATCACTGTCCTAGGCCATCTTTATGTAGAGCAACAATTATTTTTTTCAGATCCTCAGAGAGTTCTTTGCCATGACCATGTTGAACTTCCAGTGACCAGTATGAGAGAGTGAGAGCGATAACACCAAATTTAACACATAGTTACATAGTTAGTAAGGTTGAATAAAGACACCAGTCCATCCGGTTCAACCTGAGTGAGTGTCTACAATTGTCCCTATCCCTGTACATTGCACACTCACATCAGTCCCTACCCTCAAGGAGCCCACAATCCCCCATTCATATACTAGGGTAGATTTTGGACAGAAATCAATTAACCTACCAGCATATCTTTGGAGTGTGGGAGGAAACCAGAGTACCCGGAGGAAACCCACACAGGCACAGGGAGCACATGCATACTCCAGACAGGTATTGTTGTAGTAGGGATTCAAACCAGCAACGCTTTTTACTGTAGTGCTAACCACTACACCACTGTGCCGCCCCACACCTGCTCCCCATACAGTGTGTATGTGTCCCCCTGCTTGTGATAACGGCTGAGCTGCTGCTTATCCACATTGGTTGTCATCACTTATAAGCTGACCACGAGCTCTAAAAACCAGTACCAGGGTGATGCCTTTGACTGCAGGCATCACCCCGGTACAACCACTTGATGTACAGGTACATGATTTTGCGTGAAGTGTTTAAAACAGGTTTACTATTCCCCACTAATAAAAACAAGAATATTTATTACAATGCGCTTTTAAAACAACTCGTCGGCCAGCTCACCACTACATTCTTGACTGCGGTGGTGGTGTGCTCAGCTTCCCCTGCTAGACTTTGCATTTGCGTTGCGCCCTACCAAAGAAGCCCAAAAGGAGGGCGCAACGCAAATGCAAACTTTTATAACAGAACCTAAGAGTGTTTTTTTTTTTTTTTTTTCTTTTTTTCATTTGTTTATCAAAAAAAAAAAACCCCAGTGGTGATTAAATTCCAAAAGAAAGTTCTTCAGTGAGGGGAATAAATCGGTCTATAATTTTAATGGTTGCTTTATTTTAACAGTGAGAGAATAACAAAATCCAGAAACTCATTCCAAAAAAGTTCTAAATTGATTTGCATTTTAATTAGGGATGCACCGATACCATTTTTTTTAACATAGAGTACGAGTAACGATACTTTGTTTTAAGTACTCGCCGATACCAATTACCGATACCTATTGCCTAGGAACAGCAGGTAGAGGGGTGGTTTGGGGGGTGGGGTGGGGGGTGGTTTGGGGTGAGTGAGGCTGGGATAACAGCAGGTTGGGGGGAGGGAGTAGGGTGTAAGTGAGGGCTGGATGGGGCGAGCAGGGGGTAAGTGAGGGCAAGGGTGGGGGGAGTAGAGGGGTTAGGACTGGATGGGAGGGGGGAGTAGGAGGGTAAGTGAGGGCTGGGTTGGGCGGAGTAGAGGGGTGAGGACCGGATGGGGGGGGGGTGGGTGGGGAGTAGGGGGGGGTGATGACAGGATGAGGGGGAGTAAGAGGGTAAGTGAGGGCTGGGTTGGGGGGAGTAGAGGGGTGAGGACCGGATGGGGGGGAGTAGGGGGGGTGAGGACAGGATGAGGGGGAGTAAGAGGGTAAGTGAGGGCTGGGTTGGGGGGAGTAGAGGGGTGAGGACCGGATGGGGGGGAGTAAGAGGGTAAGTGAGGGCTGGGTTGGGGGGAGTAGAGGGGTGAGGACCGGATAGGGGGGAGTAGGGGGGGTGAGGACAGGATGAGGGGGAGTAAGAGGGTAAGTGAGGGCTGGGTTGGGGGGAGTAGAGGGGTGAGGACCGGATGGGGGGGAGTAGGGGGGGTGAGGACAGGATGAGGGGGAGTAAGAGGGTAAGTGAGGGCTGGGTTGGGGGGAGTAGAGGGGTGAGGACCGGATGGGGGGGAGTAGAAGGGTAAGTGAGGGCTGGGTTGGGGAGTGTAGAAGGGTAAGTGAGGGCTGGGTTGGGGAGAGTAGGGGGATAAGTGAGGGCTGGGTGGGGGGATTGCAGATTGTCAGAGACTGCGGACATGGTGTATAGAAGGATGACCTGATATTTACATAGGAAATAGTCAGAGAGCTCTTAATAATCAGTGAGGATCCCACAGCTATCGGAGGATTGTCAGTATGTTGTACAGATGAATCTTTATTTCATATCCCCATCCAGGACCTTCACACAGATTGGATGATGACAGATAACCTTCATTTGACTATCAATCATGCAGACATAAGGTGGAGGTGTGACCGCACAGCCTTTAGGTTACCTGCAGACTTGCCCCAGTAACCCAAACTTGTTCCCGTAAACCTGCATTCCTATGAAGGGATCTACCGACACGGAGACAGAATAGTGGAATCTTGTGTATTCCGGGCTGCGCTGAGTGATCACATCCCCGCTTTCCCTCCAGCTTTCAGTGCACATGGACAAATATCAGCACGCATTGCAGTCCGAGCAACATACAAATCATCAGAAAGGGGCCAGCACTGCACAGCATTACACACACACACACACACACACACACACACACACACACACACACACACACACACACACACACACACACACACACACACACACACACACACCTGTTACGGTTGGGTGAAGCTGAGCAGTTTGGAGGAAGCAGAGTTCACCCTGTCCATTCTTCATAGATGGGGGTGAATGGAGTCCCTGAGAGATGGCTGAAGAGCGGAGGGAGGGGGATCCACTCTACAAGAACGTGTCTTGGTGGCTCGATAGGCAGATGAACACTTTAATTATCATCCATTCACCCTCTGCTGAGTCTGCCCCCCTTGCCCTCCTGTAGCAACATAACTGGTCAGCGTCGCCCAACAAGGAAAATGCCTTGCGGTCTGTCAGTACACCCAGCACTGCAGAGGACGTGCGACCCTGGCCTGGTGACGGCTGGTGGGAGGGGAGGAGGCGGGGAGGGGAATCCCATTCCATAGACAGCTGACATAGTTGTTAAGGACGCAGCGGCCCCGCTGCTTAACAACAAATAATTACCGCCATTCATTTCTTTACATTTCAGCTGTTAGCGGGGATATCCCACCGGCAACTGGGAATAAAAAAACTAGAAGGTATCGGTACATTTCCACGAGTACTGATACCCTTAAAAATGCTTAGTATCGGCACCGATACCAGTATCTGTGCATCCCTAATTTTAATGAGTGAAATAAGTATTTGACCCCTTCACAAAACATGACTTCATACTTTGTGGCAAAACTCTTGTTGGCAATCACAGAGGTCAGACGTTTCCTGTAGTTGGCCACCAGGTTTGCACACATCTCAGGAGGGATTTATTCCCACTCCTGTTTGCAGATCCTCTCCAAGTCTTTAAGGTTTCCAGGCTGATGTTTGTTAACTCGAACCTTCAGCTCCCTCCACATATTTTCTATGGGATTAAGGTCTGGAGACTGGCTCCATGTATGACGGTGGGGGATGGTGCTCTTGGGGTCATAGGCAGAATTCCTTCTCCTCCTCCAAAAAAGGTGAGTTGAGTTGATGCCAACGAGCTCAATTTTGGTCTCATCTGACCACAACACTTTCCCCCAGTTCTCCTCTGAATCATTCAGATGTTGATTAGAAAACTTCAGACGGACCTCTACATGGACTTTCCTGAGCAGGAGGACCTTGCGGGCGCTGCAGGATTTCAGTCCTTTGCGGCGTAATGTGTTACCAATTGTTTTCTTGGTGACTATGGTCCCAGCTGAGATCATTGGCAAGATCCTCCCGTGTAGTTCTGGGTGATTCCTCTCTGTTCTCATGACCAATGAAACTCCACAAGGTGAGATCTTCCATGGAGCCCCAGATTGAGGGAGATTGACAGTTATTTTGTGTTTGTTCCATGTGGGAATAATCGCCCCAACTGTTGTCACCTCTCACCAAGCTGCTTGGCGATGGCCTTGTAGCCCATTCCAGCCTTCTGTAGGTCTACAATCTTGTCCCCGCTATCCTTGGACAGCTCTTTGGTCTTGGCCATGGTGGAGAGATTGGAATCTGATTGATTCTGTGGACAGGTGTCTTTTTATACAGGTAACAAGCTGAGATTAGGAGCACTCACTTTACGAGAGTGCTCTTAACCCCCCTAGCGGTAATCCCGAGTCTGGCTCGGGTTAGGAATATACTGATAGGAGCGGTAACCCCGAGCCAGACTCGGGATGGCTTCGCTCGATGCAGGGGAGGACACAGGGAGAGTTACTTACCTTGTCCCCTGGATCCAGCGAGGTCCCCTGCGATGTGTGATCGAGCCGTCCTCCGCTCGATTCACAGTGCCGAATGCCGCCGAGCTCCGTTCCCTGCGGCGTTACGGCGCAAGGGAGCGGAGAACGGCGGCAAATTCAAAAAAGTAAAAACACACAAAACACACACAGCACTGTAATCTTACAGATTACAGTGCTGTATTAAAAAATACACAACCCCTTTGTCCCTAGTGGTCTGTGCAGTGCCCTGCATGCGCTTTTATATTATAAATACTGTTTTTTACTGCCTGGAATTTGGAGATTGTCCATAGCAACCAGAAAGTGTCAATTTTTCAGTGTTTTAGGATTTGATTACATTATTGAATAATTTTTATTATTCTTTATTATATTATAAACTTTATCATACCCGGGATGTCTGCTAGACTCTGGTTTGAACAGATTTAAGAGAGTTATTCCTAAGAATTACAGGACTACAAAATAAAAGCCAGATTTCCATGCAAAATAATTGTACCGCTTTCAGAACCTAATTCCAGACTGAATCATACCGCTAGGGAGGTTAATCTCAGCTTGCTGCCTGTATAGGAGACACCTGGGGGGCCAGAAATCTTGTTGATTGAGGACCAAATACTTATTTAATTAAAATGCAAATCAATTTATAACTTTTTTTCGAAATGCGTTTTTCTGGATATTTTTATTACATAGTAGGTGAGTTTGAAAAAAAGACACAAGTCCATCCTATGTGTGTGATTATATGTCATAATGACATTGTATATCCCTGTATGTTGTGGTCGTTCAGGTGCTCATCTGTCTCTCACTGTTAAAATAAACAGACCATTAAAATTATAGACTGATCATTTCTCTGTCGGTGGGCAAACGTGCAAAATCAGCAGCTGATCAAATACTATTTTTCCCCCCTCACTGTTTTGGTATAAAAATGTCAATATGAGTACAGTGTTGTATGACCGCGCAATTGTCATTCAAAGTGCAACAGCGCTAAAAGCTGAAAATTGGCCTGGGCAGGAAGGGGGTTGTCCGGTATTGAAGTGGTTCATCGTACAGATGGGGGGGGGGGGGGGGGGGTGGAGCCGCTTGGAAGGGATAATCCGGTATTTCCGGTAATCCAGCAAATGTTATAACACTTGGTGGCTTTGTGGCGCCTTCAGGTATGTGGTGGTGGTGAGGCTGTTTTTTAGTTCCTAATACGATCGTCTTCTCTTTCCAGGGTCACATGGATGCGGACGTACAGGATGCTTTATTACAGATTATCAACATGCGGCAAGAACTGGTCTGCTGATTTTCTCATCGGTGTAATCCTAGGAATCGGTGGGGTTGTGGGCAGAACACGCTACTAAAACAGAAAGAAAACGCAATTTTCACTGTATACTGCGCTAATCCTGGGTGCTACAGTCCCGACATCAAATCGCCCCACAGCCAAGACACACTCTGCTGGTAGATAGTATGGAATGTAACAGATAAAAGAAGAGATGTTGTGAATTAGTAGAGAGGTATAGGAAGAGGAACTGTAGACACTAACAAAGGGGGGTGGGATGGGGGGGGGGGGGGGTGATATGTGATGGGATTTAAGAACACAGGATGTGATATTGGAGGAGGTTGGTGGTATAGTTATGTGATTCTCAGAAAGCAAAGAATGTGAAGGAGGGATCCTGGATGAGCCACGATATAAGAAGGGGGATGTGATGGAGGGATCCTGGATGAGCCACTATATAAGAAAGGGGATGTGATGGAGGGATCTTGGATGAGCCACGATATAAGAAAGGGGGATGTGATGGAGTGATCCTGGATGAGCCACGATATAAGAAAGGGGGATGTGATGGAGGGATCCTGGATGAGCCACTATATAAGAAAGGGGGAAGTGATGGAGGGATCCTGGATGAGCCACGATGCAAGAAGGGGGATGTGATGGTTTGAATAAGAGGAGAGGAAAGAGATATGAACCCAATTATAGGAGATTGGTGCAGAAGGTGCATTAACAGAATGATGACCGTATGTAGAAAATCTGGTGGAAACATTGGGCAGGGGGGGGGGGGGGGGGTGGTGAAGATGGCATAGATACAAGGCAGTGGGGATTAATATCAGATAGTGATGGGGGATAAGTAGTACGTCAAAGCAAAGAAAGTAAGGCACAGCAAAGAAAAACCTTCCCAAGGTGTCTGATTCCAAAAGATCTCCTCCCTCTTCAGGTGTGGGTGCGGCTCCAATATACAAACCGTATGCAAGGAAAGAACAAAAATCTGGATGGCCGCACTTTGATGAAATATAAATTCTTTATTAATATCAGTCCACACAGCAAGGATAAAAAGAAAAAAAAACTCTAACGCGTTTCACACCGTCACAACAGGTGCTTACTCAGCTGAAAAAAACGGATGGGACCTATGACATTTAAAAAAAAAAATAATAATTTAATGGAGGTTCCCATTTAGAGGTCTCAACGTTCAGATACTCTTGAGGTCGGCTCATGACGTATCTCTTCACTTAGTTGGTGCATAAGAGACTTGCTCATTTGTACAATTGTCCTGAATGGTTCAACTGGCTTATGCAGTATGTAACTGATGGTTTGGGTTTGATGGGTTACCTGTTCTTGCTAAGTTTGTGATTTCCTCGGGTTGGTTTAGCTCACTACGGTTACACTTTTTAAAGCCGAACTCTGGGAATGAGACAAACCCTACCCTTGCAGTGATCCCCGTTAAATGCTCAACTAATCTAGTAGTACATGGATAAGTTGTATTACCTAAGTAGAAGTTCAGCCAAAGCTCGTTTGGCTGTACTTCTCCTATGGTTCACAGGAGTGTAGTTCATTTTGGACTCCCGTGACCCTTTTCAGTAGAGACTGGGCTGAAGTCCACTCTTTGCTGACATCACATGAGTCAGTCCAGGCTTTGCATCATCACGACAATGGAGTTGGGATCTGCCCAGATCCCTGGACTGACACCCCCGGCTCAGCCTCTCGGCGAGCTGCTGAGAGACTGAGCCGGATGCTTCCCCGCCCCCTAGACAGCCCAGCGCTCCAGTGAGCGAGGAGGGGGGGGGGGGCAGAGCAGATAGCTGTGACTGACGGTCACCAGCTCTCTGCTCAAGGAGCTGTGCGAACTGAGTGATCGGCGGCTTTTGATTGCTCGTTTCTCTGTGTTGGAGGCATCAGGGGCCCAATGCTGCATCCACCTAGGTAATTATGAATAAAAAAAAAAAAAAAAAAACATACTTCTCTTTTAACTCTGGCTCCTACAGGCCATAGTGGCCTTCTCAAGCTCAGGCTTGGGGGGTGGTGCCTTGGGGTCATCACATGCAGTGCAGGAATAATAAACCTGCATTGTACTTAAAGTGTAAACCCCCCTCCCCCTATCATTTTCAGCCAAGGAAGCTGCCATCTTTGCCTTTGTTTAATCTACGGAAAGTGGTATAATTACTGCGCCAACCTGAGGAGTAAGCAGCCAACACGACAATAAGACTATTTGTAAAGGAGTGTGTAGAATGTGTAGTGCTTAAAGTATGTTGATCGTGGCCACCTGGAACTAAAACTAGACAAATGGTTGCACAGTCAATCTGAAAACACAATGATGTGTCGCTGGTGTTCAATAATATGAATATGCTTTTGTCTCCAGGGGACTACTTTGCGTGCCCATTGTGGTGTTATAATTACATAGACTCTTTGTGTTTCGATTCTCTTTTGGTGGCTTGCTTTTTTTTTTTTTCTTTTCACTTTGAATACTTATTTATAGACATCATTATTTTTTACGACAACACTATACCTCTATGTATGTTTTATCTTTCAACATTGAACCACGCTTCCCATTTATTGAGGATACTGACGATACGTCAGTGTGTGATTTAGATTTTTCCACTTGTGTATTCATACATTTTATATATATATATATATATATTTTTTGTGTATAACACTAATGATATGTTAGTTTGCGATTTAGAATCGCTCACCTGTTTACCACTCCTATTTATACTCACTGTTTTTTGTTCTCTATATTCATATTATTGAACACCAGCGACACATCATTGTGTTTACAGATTGACCGTGCAATCACCTGTCTAGTATTTGTTTCCGGTGGCCATGATCAAGCTACTTTTAAGCGCTACACATCTATTCTACATACTGTGTTTAATCTACAACTGCCATGATGCTGCACATGTGATCAGTGATGACACCGGCCATTGGATGGGTTTGACACTTTGGTTGAGAGCACAACCAATGGGAGTGTTACATTTACGGCACGTGCCGGAAATGAAACTGTTATATGGATGGGTTTACTTCTGCTTTAAGAAGACCGGCATGCATACGGCTTGAAGCTGCTTAGAGAGGACGTTACAGGGGCTGGATTAGGGAAAGTGGACAGAGCCAAGAATAAGGTATTAAAGTGGTTGTAAAGGTACAAGTTATTTATTCTATTTATTTATTTTAACCTACATGCATTCTATGCATGAAGGTAAAAAACCTTCTGGTTGCAGCTCCCCCCGAGCTCGATCTCGGCGATGTGCATGAGAGCCAAGGGTCTCTCTCTCTTGCGCTCTCTCTCTCTCTTGCGCTCTCTCTCTCTCTTGCGCTCTCTCTCTCTCTTGCGCTCTCTCTCTCTCTTGCGCTCTCTCTCTCTTGCGCTCTCTCTCTCTCTCTTGCGCTCTCTCTCTCTCTCTTGCGCTCTCTCTCTCTCTCTTGCGCTTCTCTCTCTCTCTCTTGCGCTCTCTCTCTCTCTCTTGCGCTCTCTCTCTCTCTCTTGCGCTCTCTCTCTCTCTCTTGCGCTCTCTCTCTCTCTCTTGCGCTCTCTCTCTCTCTTGCGCTCTCTCTCTCTTGCGCTCTCTCTCTCTTGCGCTCTCTCTCTCTTGCTCTCTCTCTCTCTTGCGCTCTCTCTCTCGCGCTCTCTCTCTCTCTCGCGCTCTCTCTCTCTCTGCGCGCGCTCTCTCTCTCTCTCTTGCGCTCTCTCTCTCTCTCTTGCGCTCTCTCTCTCTCTCTTGCGCTCTCTCTCTCTCTCTTGCGCTCTCTCTCTCTCTCTTGCGCTCTCTCTCTCTCTTGCGCTCTCTCTCTCTTGCGCTCTCTCTCTCTTGCGCTCTCTCTCTTGCGCTCTCTCTCTCTCTCTTGCGCTCTCTCTCTCTCGCGCGCGCTCTCTCTCTCTCTTGCGCTCTCTCTCTCGCGCTCTCTCTCTCTCTCTCGCGCTCTCTCTCTCTCTCTCGCGCTCTCTCTCTCTCTCTCGCGCTCTCTCTCTCTCTCTCTTGCGCTCTCTCTCTCTCTCTCTCTTGCGCTCTCTCTCTCTCTCTCTTGCGCTCTCTCTCTCTCTCTCTGCGCTCTCTCTCTCTCTCTCTTGCGCTCTCTCTCTCTCTCTCTTGCGCTCTCTCTCTCTCTCTCTCTTGCGCTCTCTCTCTCTCTCTCTTGCGCTCTCTCTCTCTCTCTCTTGCGCTCTCTCTCTCTCTCTCTTGCGCTCTCTCTCTCTCTCTCTTGCGCTCTCTCTCTCTCTCTCTTGCGCTCTCTCTCTCTCTCTCTTGCGCTCTCTCTCTCTCTCTTGCGCTCTCTCTCTCTCTCTTGCGCTCTCTCTCTCTCTCTTGCGCTCTCTCTCTCTCTCTTGCGCTCTCTCTCTCTCTCTTGCGCTCTCTCTCTCTCTCTTGCGCTCTCTCTCTCTCTCTTGCGCGCTCTCTCTCTCTCTCTTGCGCGCTCTCTCTCTCTCTTGCGCGCTCTCTCTCTCTCTTGCGCGCTCTCTCTCTTGCGCGCTCTCTCTCTCGCGCGCTCTCTCTCTCGCGCGCTCTCTCTCTCTTGCGCGCTCTCTCTCTCTTGCGCGCTCTCTCTCTCTCTCTCTCTCTTGCGCGCTCTCTCTCTCTTGCGCGCTCTGCTCTCTCCCTCCTCACTTGGCTCCCCGCTGCTGTCAATCACAGCTAGTAAGGAGGTAGCGGCGTGTGAGGCTGAGCCACACACAGAGCCAGCTCAGGAGTGAGCATGCACGAGTGCCCCATAGCAAGCAGCTCGCTATGTTGGGCACGTGATGGGAAGGGGGGGGGGTGTAGGAGCACTGGTGGAGAACCCGAGAAGAGGAGGATCGGGGCTGCTCTGTGCAAAACCATTCCACAGAGCAGGTAAGTATACCATGATGATTGTTTGAAAAAAAAAAAGATCTTTAGAATCACTTTATGTATTGTACCTTCTCTCCCCCCGACTAAATGAGAATTTACCCCCTTCCAGTGCATCGGGGGGATCCCACTGCAAGGCTGGATTTTGTCTCCTTCAGTGTTCAGCTTTAACTGGTTGTACGCTTATCCTGGCCCTGCTACTATACGGGAACTGCACTCTTCAGGCTAAGGTAAAGTGCAGGCACACTGTCGGATTTTCACGTCAAACAGCATGTGAAGGTCTGGTTGGATTTTAGAAGGCGGTCGGCTCCTGACAGAAGCCGAACCAATTAAAACAAAAGCAGGTGTCCTTCCTCCTGTCACACACAGCTGGAAAAAGTGCCCATAAATTACCCCTAAAGTGAACCTGTGGCCAATGAAAATGGTAGAATGTGTTGCAGGCACAGGTGTCGGTTGCTCCAATTCTCTTCTGCTCGATGCTCCAGGATCGGCGAACAGAGGCGCGTGTTTCTCTCCAGATTTCTGGCCGCTGGGTCAGGCCCCCCCCCCCCCTCCCTGTTAGTTTGAATCTGTGCACCGTCTGAAAGATGCCCTGTGTGCCACCATCCTGCAGATGCCCTGTGTGCCACCACCCTGGAGCTGCCGTGCATTTTTAGTGATGCTACACTGCTAGTACAAAACCGGTCTGTGAGAATTGTTTGTAGAGCAACTCTTATCTTTTATTTATATATATATATATATATATATATATATATATATATATATATATATATATATATATATATATATATATATATATATATATATATAATCATTTTAAATGGGGAAGCCAATGTTCCACTGTCTCAAACTGTGAGCAGGCAGCCTCTTTGTTGCAGAAGAGATGTGACATGTCTCTTCTGCAAGAAAATACACCTACCTGCCTGTAAACTGAGCTGCGAATGCTGACATCACCGGCACGGTTCCCATCTACAAGGATGACTGGACTCCTGCGCATGCACAGGAGTGACATCAGCCAATGAAGAGGCCTGAAGATCAGCGCTCAGAAAGAGATTACTGCACCAATGAGGGATGGGGACTGTTGGTGGAAGAGTGTGTTTAGCCCCTCTTTAAGGGCTTTACTACTGATAAACGTTTTAGTTTAGGGTTTCTCTCTTTGACCAGATGGTTTAGGGCAGGGGTAGGCAACCTCAGGGCTACAGCTGCTGTGGAACTCCAAGTCCCATGAGGCATTGCAAGACTGACAGCTGCAGGCCGTGACTTCTAGAGACAGAGGCATGATGGGATTTGTAGTTTCACCACAGCTGGAGTACTGCGGTTGCCTACCTCCTTGGTTTAAGTAATTCCAGTCCAGTTGAACCAGTTCGATGTTGGAAGGGGATGAGGTCAGATTGGCACTTTTTTCAGAAAACTACTCGATTCGGTCCTTTCCATATAGATTTGCCTGTCCGGTCACCAGGTCTGTTTAAAGAGGGGAATGAGCAACTGCGACCCTCAAACTGTTGTGGAACTACATGTCCCAAGGGTCATTGCAAGACTGTTGCAAACTTGACTCTCAGAGACATGATGGGAAGACTGACAGATGCCATCATGCCAAAGGTAGTGGTGTGATGAAACTTGTACTTCCGCAGTAGTTTGGGGGGTGCCACAGTTGCCCACCCTTGACTTGGTGTATCCATAGATTTTTTTTTTTTTTTTTGGTCCATGTGATGGGACCAAGACCATTCCTGTTTGGGAATGCTGTGAAAAGTCTCTTCAGGCTTGGTCACACTAGCCACTGTGGGGGAGGTAAAACCCAGCAGTTGAGGTGCAGTTTTATTGCCCCCCCCTCCAACTGCTCTCAATTTAGTTACAGAGGCAACAGCCGGGGGTGTACACATGCTGTAGAAGGAATTGCGCCCCCTATCAATCCTGTAATGCTGCTGCTCCAGGTCAGTCTGCCGTAATGGTCCTGCACACAACACTCCACCCCCCCCCCGGGTGCTAGCAACTGGTCCAACTGAAGCAGGCGTGTTATCAAGACTCTGGACAGCTGCAGTAAAACACTGGGGCATGAGGAAAGTCTAAGCGTTTCGTGCTACAGCAGCAGCATCCTGGTTAAGAGCTGATGCAGCGCGAACACATACACCCCTATCACCCGTTGATCGCAAACCCATTTAAGTGCAGTGGACTGGAGAGACTTTCTATTATCATTATCTATTATAATTTTTTACCGGAAAAAAAAAAAAAAAAAGACAAAAGATAAGATGCAGTTTGTTACTGTGTAACACGTTAGAGAAAGATTTGGTATTATTGAAGGCAAATAAGCTTCAGTTCACACTGCTACAACTCCATCGTCGAGCGATTTCCAGTGACTTGCTTGTGACTTTCATGTGATATTAGCGTCTCTGGGACTCGAGCAGGGGCGGACTGACCATTCGGGCATTGCCCGAGAGCCCCGGGCCACTAGGGGACCCCCATCAGGGTTGCCAGCCTCAGTAAAACCAGGGACAGTATGTAAAAATCATTTTATTTATTTATTTTTTTTACATCTGTCTCTGTCCCTTACCGACATCCTTTTGGTCTAAAAATCCCGAGATTATAGCTGCCCCACCTCTCCAGTACCTTCTCAGCCAATAGAAACATGTCTGTGTATACTGTGTGATTGTATGCTGTGTGTGTGTGTCTACTGTGTGGCCCCATAATCTCTGATTGTCTGGGGGGGGGGCCATAATCTCCTATTGCCCCAGGGTCCTCATGAGTTGTCAGCCCGCCCCTGGACTCAAGTCTCATCAAAATAGTGCGGGAGCTTTTTTTAAAAGTTGCTGCAACTTAAGTCGCATTGATTGGAACAGCTGCCATTGGAAAGAATGTATTTTCACTCAACTTGCAACTCTATGGGGGGAGGAGCATGCAGAATCTGGCACAGCTGTGCATGGTAGCCAATCAGCTTCTTCACTGAACAAGCTTTGACAATAAAGGTCGGAAGCTGATTAGCTGATTGGTTTTATATGCAGAGCTGCACCCGATTTTGCACTCTCCAGTTTTAGTAAAATGACTCCCTATGTTTTGCAAGTTGCATGCCAAGTCGCAGCAGTGTGAACCGGGGGCTAGAAGGTGCCAATCTCACATCATCCCCCCAAGTCTTTAAGGGCAAAAGCTTCAACCTTTTTATGCTTGTCGAGTACCAACGAATGGAGGTGAAGGAGGACCCGAGAAGTGGGAGGAGACCCGAGAAGTGGGAGGAGACCCGAGAAGTGGGAGGAGACCGCGTAGAGCAAAGTGTCGCCGAGGTGCGGACCTGGCTGGCCAGGTCCATAGACAGCTTATTTTATTAGACTTTTGGGGTTTGTCCTATATACCAGTTTACACTTTCCAATACAAGTTTACACTCCCAGTACATAGAGATCTATATTTATAAATATATATATATTTTGTATGGAGATTTTGATTTACTTATCTTTAAGATGGAATAGATCAGCTGGTCTGATATTTTTTTTTTTTTTTTTTTCTCCCCCCCCCACCCAAGTTATCTAATCTTGTAGCACATAATAGTCTTTGGGGTGGCGGAACTGTACAGTAGGCCTGTATAGCTATAGATTTGCTGTCTGACTTTTGTTGCGGTCTAGTCTGATGTAATAGTGCGGTGTCCTATAGGAGAGCGGCCATTGCACAGCAGTGCCGCCTTATATATAGCCGAGCCGGGCACCTCTGTGCTCTCTTTGGGGGGGTTATACTACAGGCTGAGGGGCTGTGTTCAACTGGATTCATATAAACTAAAATAAAGAGACTTTACTTACATCTGTGTTTTTGTGTTTTATATGCTTTGTGTTTTGCAATGACCCAGGTTAAAGCCGGAGCTACAGTGCCTTGAAAAAGTATTCGTACCCCTTGAAATTTTCCACATTTTGTCATGTTGCAACCAAAAAATGTAAACGTATTTTATTGGGATTTTATGTGATAGACCAACGCAAAGTAGCACATACCGTATTGTTGTGCTTTTTAAGGACGTTTTCCCGCACAATATTTACTAAGTAATTTTTAACGAAGATATTTTTAAGATACAGAATCAGTCTATATGACACAGTCTATATATGTGAAACTTATTCACGGAGACGAGTGATCATACAAAATAGTTACATTTACTGGTTGACAAAAGACAAATATTTACATGAAATATTAAAATACAGATTGCATTACTTGATCATTTTGACAATTACTGGAAACACCCTCAGACTGGGCGTAGTAGTACCTTGGACACAATTATCACCATTATCACTTCTCGGTAGAATCAATAACCTTTTGATAATTGACAATTAAACAGAACGTCGGTATTT
>NW_027507903.1:4433012-4551596 GCF_037356315.1 Lithobates pipiens
TCTTTCCCCTCTCCTCTTTCCCCTCTCCCTCTTGTTTTTGAGCCATACACTACGGAATAGATTGGAGGATCTACAGTGCAAAGCCTATATGCTGGGATTGGCCCTCTAGTGGCGGAAGTTCATTATTACATCCCTCATCTGCATTTCCTTAGTGGCTTAATACAGTGAATTAAATGAGAGATTCCTGGGGTTATCTTTGATCTGCTTGTTTATTCCATCTTAAGGTGAGAGTTCTGAGAGCCTGGACTAGTGGACTTTGCATCATTGGTCCCTTTTTCCATATTTTATCTTCACCCGTTTGTGTGCTTTTTTATGGACATTTTTTTCTTCTTTTTTCATATGTTGATTATTTCACGATTTACTATTTTGAGTTTTTTGATTACATTATATGAGTGGCACGATTTGCGCAGGACTCCTTTTTCTATTATATTGTGGCTTCAGTCTTAGTCAGCTTGAGACTTTTGTTTGTCGCAGCCCAGCTTTTCAATGGGTCATATAAATTGGTCACCTAATTCTGATGGGAGGGGAAAGTGGTCCTTTTGGTATTGTAAAACAAAAATAACAAAATATGATCTTTTGAGGTATATGTTATGACAAAATCCCCCTTTTGTTCAGGTTGTCTCAATACAGGCTTGTAGAACTTTAAAAGATAGCTAATCCCTTAACATTTGGAAAAAAACCTGTGAGATCTTGTACTTTGCTTTAAAGTTCTCCAAGAGGTCATAGTTCAATAATAACATTATAGTTCATCCACCTTTTTCTAGGCCTACTGAAATCTCTCATCTCTGCCGTGAATATTAAATGTATTTCTTCATGAATTCACAACAGTATTTATTGGCGTATAGCACGCACATTCATTTTAAGAGGGAAGTTTAAGGAAAAAAAAAACTTACATTTTAAATAAGGAACTTTGAAGCAAAATAAGAGTCAGTGCCCATCTGCAGCCACACAAGTGCCATCAATGCAGCCTCATCAGTCCACATCAGTGCAGCCTCGCCATTGCCTTCCGTGCAGCAGCCTCGCCATTGCCATCAGTGCAGCCTGATTGATGCCCATCTGCAGCCTAGAGGGGGGCGGGACGAGCGTCGATAGATTACATACAGTGAGAATCTCCTATGATAGACCGAACAGTAGTCCAATGGCGGCGCAGGAGATGGGACTTCCTATTACAAAGGCCGCCAAGTAAACGGGAGATTCTCACTGTATGTAATCTAAAGGTGCTCCTCCCATCCCCCTCCGAGGCAGCTAAAATTGAAGTATTGACGTATAACACACACCTGCTATTTGCTTCCGATTTTCGTGGTAAAAAAGTGAGTGTTATACGCCAATAAATACTGTAATTGTGAAGTGGAAGGAAAATTATGATTTTTTTTTTTTTTTTTTTACAACTAAATATGTGAAAAGTGTGTGGGGTACATTTATATGGCGCCCCCCGGAGTCAATACTTTGTAGAACCCCCTTTCTCTGCAATTACAGCAGCAAGTCTTTTTGGGGATGTCTCTAACAGCTTTGCACATCTAGAGAGGACATTTCTGCCCATTCTTCTTCTTTGTAAAATATCTCAAGCTCTGTCAGATTGGATGGAGAGCGTCTGTGAGCAGCAATTTTCATGTCTTGCCACAGATTCTCAATTGGATTTAAGGTCTGGACTGTGACTGGGCCATTCTAACACATGAATATGCTTTGATCTAAACTGTGGGTCTCCAAACTGTGGTCCGGGGGCCAGATGCAGCCCTTTGCTTGCCTTTATTCGGCCCTTGGGGCACTTTTCTTTCCACTGATACAAGACACTGTTCCTTCCACTGACACCAACAAACCACCAATGGGGTAATATTCTGGCTACTGCCATCAATTGGGCACTATTTCTCCCATTGACACCAACGATGGGGCACTATTCCTCAAATTGACACCAAAAATGTGGCACTACCCACTGACACCAAAAATGTGGCACTATTTTTCCCATTGACACAATGATGTAACACTATTCCTCAAACTGACTCAACCAATGGAGCACTATTAATCTCACTGACACCAACGATAGGGCACTATTTCCCCCCCTGCATGCATTGTTTACTCACACTGATGGCAGGATAATTTCTACTCCCAGTGGCCACAGTCCGGCCCTCCTAAAGCCTGAAGGACAATATACTGGCCCTTTGTTTAGAAAGTGTGGAGACTCCTGATCTAAACCATTCCATTGTAGCTCTGGCTGGATGTTTTGGGTCGTTGTCCTGCTGGAAGGGGACCTCCGCCCCGGTCTCAAGTCTTTTGCAGACTCTAACAGGTTTTCTTCTAAGATTGTCCTGTATTTCTCTCCATCCATCTTCCCATCAACTCTGACCAGCTTCCCTGTCCCTGCTGAAGAAAATCATCCCTACCACATGATGCTTTCACCACCATGTTTCACGGTGGGATGGGTGTGTTCAGGGGGATGTGCAGTGTTTAGTTTTCCACCACACATAGTGTTTTGCTTTTAGGCCAAAAAGTTAAATTTTGGTCTCCTGATCAGATCACCTTCTTCCACATGTTTGCTGCCCCCTCCCCCACATGGCTTCTCACAAACTGCAAACAGGACTTCTTATGACTTTCTTTCTCCAATGTCTTTCTTCTTGTCACTCTTCCATAAAGGGCAGATTTGTGGAGAGACGACTAATAGTTGTCCTGTGGACAGATTCTCCCCCCTGAGCTGTGGATCTCTGCAGCTCCTCCAGAGTTACCATGGGCCTCTTGGCTCTTCTCTGATGAATGCTCTCCTTGCCCGGCTCGGTCAGTTTAGGTGGACGGCCATGTCTTGGTAGGTTTGCAGTTGTGCCATACTCTTTCCATTTTCCGATGATGGATTGAACATAGCTCTGTTGAGATGTTAAAAACTTGGGAGATTTTTTTTATAGCCTAACTCTGCTTTATACTTCTCCACAACTTTATCCCTGACCTGTCTGGTATGTTGCTTGGCCTTTGTGATGCTGTTTGTTTACTAAGGTTCTCCAACGAACCTCTGAGGGCTTCACAGAACAGCTGTATTTATACTGAGATTAAATTGCACAAAGATGGACTCTACTTTTGCAAGGCACTGTAATTCATAAATATTCACCCCCTTGGCTTTTTTTTTTTTTTTTTACCTATTTTGTTACATTACAGCCTTTAGTTCAATGTTTTTTTTTTTAATCTGAATTATATGTGATGATCAGAACACAATAGTTTAAGTCGGTGAAGTAAAATTATAAAAATATATACATAAAACTATTTTTCAGAAAAAATAATTGGCGTATGTATTCACCCCCTTTGTTATGAAGCCCAAAAAAAAGCTCCGGTGCAACCAATTACCTTCAGAAGTCACATAATTAGTGTAAAGACATCCACTTGTGTGCAATCTAAGTGTCACATGATCTGTCATTACATAGACACACCTTTCTGAAAGGCCCCAGAGGCTGCAACACCTAAGCAAGAGGCACCACTAACCAAACACTGCCATGAAGACCAAGGAACTCTCCAAACATGTAAGGGACAATGTTGTTGAGAAGTACAAGTCAGGGTTAGGTTATAAAAAAAAAAAAAATCCAAATCTTTGATGATCCCTAGGAGAGCCATCACATCTATCATAACCAAAGGGAAAGAACCTGGCACAACAGCAAACCTGCCAAGAGACGTCCGCACACCAAAACTCACGGAGTGGGCAAGGAGGGCATTAATCAGAGAGGAGCACAGAAAACTAAGGTGATCCTGGAGGAGCTGCAGAGTTCCACAGCAGAGACTGGAGTATCTGTACATAGGACGACAATAAGCCGTACGCTCCATAGAGTTGGGCTTTATGGCAGAGTGGCCAGAAGAAAGATATTACTTTCAGCAAAAAACAAAATGGCGAGATATGAGTTTGTGAAAAGGCATGTGGTAGACTCCCAAAATGTATGGAGGAAGGTGCTCTGCTCTGATGAGACTAAAGTTGAACTTTTTGGCCATCAAAGAAAACGCTATGTCTGGTGCAAACCCAACACATCACATCACCCAAAGAACACCACCCCAACCGTGAAACATGGTGGTGGAAGCATCATGCTGTGGGGATGTTTTTCAGCAGTCGGGACTGGGAAACTGGTCAGAGTTGAGGGAAAGATGGATGGTGATAAATACAGGGATATTCTTGTGCAAAACCTGTAGCACTGTGTGTGATTTGAGGCTAGGACGGAGGTTCACCTTCCAGCAGGACAATGGCCCCAAACACACTGCTAAAGCAACACTTGAGTGGTTTAAGGCCTAGAGGCGATTCAGTTCGCATTGTGCGCTATACAAGTATTTCATTCATTCATTCATTCAAGGGGAAACATGGAAATGTGTTGGAATGGCCAAGTCAAAGCCCAGACCTCAATCCAATAGAAAATCTGTGGTCAGACTTAAAGATTGCTGATCACAAGGTGCAAACCATCCAACTTGATGGAGCTGGAGCAGTTTTGCAAGGAGGAGGAATGGGGAAACATCCCAGTGGTGAGATGTGGCAAGACTCATAGAGACTTATCCAAAGAGACTTGGAGCTGTGATAGCCGCAAAAGGCGGCTCTACAAAGTATTGACTTTAGGGGGGTGAATAGTTATGCACATTGACTTTTTCTGTTATTTTGTCCTATTTGCTGTTTGCTTCACAATAAAAAAAAAAAAAAAAATCTTCAAAGTTGTGGGCGTGTTCTGTAAATGATGCAAATCCTCAAACAATCCATATTAATTCCAGGATGTGAGGCAACAAAACACGAAAAATGCCAAGGGGGGGTGAATACATTTGCAAGGCACTGTAGGTGACTTCTGAAGGCAATTGGTTCCACTAGATTTCAGTTAGGGGGTATCGGAGTGAAAGGGGGCTGAATACAAATGTGCCACACACACACACACACACACACACACACACACACACACACACACACACACACACTTCACATATTTATTTGTAAAAAGTTCTGAAAACCATTTATCATTTTCCTTCCACTGCACAATTACGTGTTACTTTGTGTTGGTCTATCACATAAAATCCATTTACGTTTTTTGGTTGTAACATGACGCAAAGTGGAAACAATCAAGGGGTAGAAATACCTTTTTAAAGGCACGGTATCTGTCATCAGTTTCTGTATCTGTACATTGCTACCTGTACTTTATATAAAAAAACAAAAAAACAAAAAAACAAAAGACTGCATCTCACCTCTTCACCTACTTCCCAGCCTCCATTCATGACATTGGACCTGATTCCCAGCTCTGCAGTAACAGTTAGTGGTTATAACCCCTTCCATATACCCAGTGAAATCCTCCTTTTTATAAGTTGTTCCTAATTCTTTTCTCTACATCTGTTCAAAGTGCAAAATTTACAGTATCTCACAGAAGTAAGTACACCCCTCACATTTTTGTAAATCTTTTCATGTGACAACACTGAAGAAA
Organism: Lithobates pipiens; assembly: GCF_037356315.1. Taxonomy (NCBI): domain Eukaryota; kingdom Metazoa; phylum Chordata; class Amphibia; order Anura; family Ranidae; genus Lithobates; species Lithobates pipiens. The sequence continues at coordinate 4,438,424 of NW_027507903.1, forward strand.
TGACACTTGTCTACAATGTAAAGTAGTGAGTGTACAGCTTGTATAACAGTGTAAATTTGTCGTCCCCTCAAAATAACTCAACACACAGCCATTAATGTCGAAACCGCTGGCAACAAAAGTCAGTACACCCCCTAAGTGAAAATGTCCAAATTGGAGTCAATTAGCCATTTTCCCTCCCCGGTGTCACGTGACTCGTTAGTGTTACAAGGTCTCAGGTGTGAATGGGGAGCAGGTGTGTTAAATTTTGTGTTATCGCTCTCACTCTCTCATACTGGTCACTGGAAGTTCAACATGGGACCTCATGGCAAAGAACTCCGAGGATCTGAGAAAAATTAATTGTTGCTCTACATCAGTGTTTCTCAACTCCAGTCCTCAAGGCGCCCTAACAGCTCACGTTTTCAGGATTTCCCTCAGATGAAACGGCTGTGGTAATTACTAAGGCAGTGAAACTGATCAAATCACCTGTGAAAATAATGGACAGCCTGAAAACATGACCTGTTGGGGTGCCTTGAGGACTGGAGTTGAGAAACCCTGTTCTACATAAAGGGAGAAGGCCTTAAAAAAAGGGGGGGTATCATCATCCTAATAGATTAGAAAATTGGTGTCGGAGACAGTTCTCCAATAAGGAAAAGGACCATCTTGGTACCAATGGAACAACATCCACGTTTGAGTAAATATTTTAATTTTATTATATACATAGATTTAAAAAAAAAACAGGGGATCCAAACAAGAATATCACATTCCAATGTTCAAGACAAAACTGTATAAAATAGGGGTGTCTATACAGTTATACTGATACGTTGTGCGCTCCAAAGTTGAGTCAAAGGTATCGTAGGTCCTCACGGGACATATGATCCTCTACTTGTTTCCCGGTGTCTTGTCGAATAGTGTCCCCCGTCGGATAGTGTCCGCCCTGTACGGAGGACAAGGAGACGCCGAAAGTCTCCGAAGATGAACGGCGCCTGCGCCGTGAGTCCAGGTTCAAGCCCCACCATCCAAGTGGACATAGAGCTAGAATAAAAAATAGGCGAGCGAAGCGAGGCCGTGCCCGAAGCGTGGCGAGCGAAGCGAGGCCGTGCCCGAAGCGTGGCGAGCGAAGCGAGGCCGTGCCCGAAGCGTGGCGAGCGAAGCGAGGCCGTGCCCGAAGCGCGGCGAGCGAAGCGAGGCCGTGTCCGAAGCGTGGCGAGCGAAGCGAGGCCGTGTCCGAAGCGTGGCGAGCGAAGCGAGGCCGCGTCCGAAGCGTGGCGAGCGAAGCGAGGCCGTGTCCGAAGCGTGGCGAGCGAGGCCGTGTCCGAAGCGTGGCGAGCGAGGCCGTGTCCGAAGCGTGACGAGCGAAGCGAGGCCGTGTCCGAAGCGTGGCGAGCGAAGCGAGGCCGTGTCCGAAGCGTGGCGAGCGAGGCCGTGTCCGAAGCGTGGCGAGCGAGGCCGTGTCCGAAGCGTGGCGAGCGAGGCCGTGTCCGAAGCGTGGCGAGCGAAGCGAGGCCGTGTCCGAAGCGTGGCGAGCGAAGCGAGGCCGTGTCCGAAGCGTGGCGAGCGAAGCGAGGCCGTGTCCGAAGCGTGGCGAGCGAAGCGAGGCCGTGTCCGAAGCGTGGCGAGCGAAGCGAGGCCGTGTCCGAAGCGAGCCCGCGAGGGGCCCTGTTACTATGTGCTAACGTATGTCCACTTCGATGGTGGGGCTTGCACCTGGACAGGCACTGTTCATCTTTGGAGACTTTCAGAGTCTCCTTCTCCTCCGTATGGGGCGGACACTATCTGATGACCAGACAGTTTTTGACAGAACACCGGTCTATGACCGCTTCATCAGGTGGATGATGTCTAGAATAAAGATAACTGATTATACAAAACAAGAATACAGCAACGTTATTGTATGTATAAACAGGCCATACATATATACATATTAAATACCAGATACATTTAATTACAGGGAAAGGGGGAGGTTAAGAAGATGGCTGCAATACCACTTACCAAGAGTCCCAAATGCAGGAGCACAGCCAAGACACCACCAAGTTCCCCTCCGGGGGATAATGGGGGATGTGTAGAAGTGGATAATTTAGTCCTCCGCAATAGCCAAATAGATAGGATGTATATGTATGCACATATGTAAGTAAACTGGTTTATGGACAAAAAACCATGGGGGGGAGGGGTGTTTGGTTCAAAATAATCAGATTTCTACATAAAGATGGCCTAGGCCAGTGATGGCAAACCTTGGTACCCCAGATGTTTTGAAAGTACATTTCCTATGATGCTCATGCATTCTGCAGTGTAGTGGAGCATCATGGGAAATGTAGTTCCAAAACATCTGGAGTGCCAAGGTTCTCTATCACTGGCCTAGGCTGTAAGAAGATTGGCAAGACCCTGAAATTGAGCTGCAGCACGGTGGCCAAGACCATACAGCGGTATAACAGGACAGGTTCCACTCAGAACAGGCCTCACCATGGTCCACCAAAGAAGTTATGTGCACGTGCTCAGCGTCATATCCAGATGTTGTCTTTGGGAAATAGACGTGTGATTGAGTAGCTTACGATGTCACTGGAGGTCCTCAGAGCAACGAGGAGCTGACGGCATCCAGGGATGGGGAAAATCCTCACAGCAGGGGAGGTGCCAATGTCCCAGCTGCGCTCAGCCGAATGGAAGACCCGCTTACCAGCGTGTGGAGGACAGCTAGGTGTGCTGGTGAAGGCGGAGGGGGAGGAAACGGGAAGGTGGACAGAGTTCTGTGCTTCACATGTCAGTGCTGACAGAAGGTGCCGTGATCCGAGGATGGATCCAAGCCGTTCGCTCCTGGTGAGACCAAACATGCGTGTGGCTGCTAACTGCTGGATAGGAGTGTCCTGGAACGATGCAACATCAGGGAGGATGGAACCAGAGCTGGGTTGGCTGGCGTGGATGGAGCTTTGGTGACTGAAAGGACCAGTGTGACCCGCAAGCTTCTTCGTTCCCGTCATAACGTATTTCAAATGCATGCGCTTTTTCAAAGTCCAAAAAGTCAAAGTGCTACCAGCATTGCTGCAGAGGTTGAAGGGGTGGGGTTCAGCTTGTCAGTGCTCAGACCATACGCCGCACTCTGCATCAAATTGGTCTGCATGGCTGTCATCCCAGATTGAAGTTTCTTCTAAGGATGATGCACAAGAAAGCCCACAAACAGTTTGCTGAAGACAAGCAGACTAAGGACTTGGATTACTGGAACCATGTCCTGTGGTCTGATGAGACCAAGATAAACTTATTTGGTGTCAGATGGTGACAAGCGTGTGTGGGGGCAACCAGGTGAGGAGGACAAAGACAAGTGTGTCTTGTCTATAGGCTTGTGCAATTCGTTTCGTAACGAATCGAAATTCGGCCGAATTTTGCATCTTTCGGACATTCGGATGCATCCGAATGTCCGAATAAAAAAATAACAAATTACAACGAATACGAAAGAAATATAACGAATGAATTCAACATGATTCGACATTATTTCAACCGCATTCGAAAATATTTTGTGACCCGACTTTAGGGCCATGTATCTCTTGGGTCACTTGGTGCTAGACACTTCAAATTTGGATATGTTGTAGAGCTGGTATTATTGTGTTTGCATACCAAATTTGGGGTTTCTAGCTATAAGTGACCCCGAGATATGTGGCCCCAAAATCGGGTCGCAAAATGTTATTAGTTAATAGAGCAGAGAATGACATTTTGCGACCCGATTTTGGGGCCACATATCTCGGGGTCACTTATAGCTAGAAACCCCAAATTTGGTATGCAAACACAATAGTACTAGCACTACAACATATTCAAATTTGAAGTTTCTAGCACCAAGTGACCCCGAGATACATGGCCCTAAAGTTGGGTCACAAAATATTTTCGAATGTGGTTGAAATAATGTCGAATCATGTTGAAATCATTTCGAATCCGGTAGAAATATTTTCGAATTTCGTTGAAATATTTTCGAATGTGGCCGATTTTTCAAATTCGGTAGAAAACTAAACGAAATCCGAAAACGAATTTAAGGAAGTTAACGAATATAACTAAACGAAATTAATGAATTAACAAATTAAAACTAAACGAAACTAAACAAATTTTTTCCTTTTGCACATGTCTACTTGTCTACAGTCAGGCATGGTGGTGGGGGTGTCATGGTCTGGGGCTGCATGAATGCTGCCGGCACTGGGGGGCTACAGATCATTGAGGGGACCATGAATGCCAACATGTACTGTGACCTACTGAAGCAGAGCATGATCCCCTCCCTTCAGAGACTGGGCCGCAGGGCAGTATTCCAACATAACCTCCCCAAACACACCTCCAAGACCACCACTGCCTTGCTAAAGAACCTGAGGGTAAAGGTGATGGACTGGCCAAGCATGTCTCCAGACCTAAACCCTATTGATCTGTGAGGCATCATCAAAGGAATGTGGAGGAGCACAAGGTCTCCAACATCCAGCAAGAGGTGGATGTTAGAGTGGTGCCCAAGAGGGTTAAAGCAAAGTTCTACCCAAAAATTGAACTTCCGCTTTTTGGATTCCCCCCCCCCTCCGGTGTCACATGTGGCACCTTTTGGGTGGGGGGATAACTGTATAATCCAGATATTTGCTCCCACTTCTGGCCACATTATCCGCGGATATCTACGCCATATCCAGGCGCCTGCTCCCTTCCCCAACCCTCTGTCTCCTGGGAGACGAGGGACAGATCAGCGTCGGGTGCCGACATCACGGGCACCCTGGAAGGTGAGTGTCCATATTTTAAAAGTCAGCAGCTGCAGTATTTGTAGCGGCTGACTTTTTTTAAAAAAAAGAAAAAATTTGGCGAAACTCCACTTTAAGGCATAGTTACATAGTTAGTCAGGTTGAAAAAAGACACAAGTCCATCCAGTTCAACCTTAAAAACAAATAAATAAAATAAAAAATAATCGTACAATCCAGATACCCAATTTTATGCCCACAATTGATCCAGAGGAAGGCGAAAAAAAAAAAAACAGCAGCGCATGCTCCAATTTACTACAGCAGGGGAAAAAAATTCCTTCCTGATCCCCCAATAGGCGATCGGATTTTCCCTGGATCAACTTTACCTATGTTAGTACCTAGTTATATTATGTACCATCAGGAAAGTATCCAAGCCTTTCTTAAAGCAATCTACTGAACTGGCCAGAACCACCTCTGGCGGGAGTCTATTCCACATTTTCACTGCTCTAACTGTGAAGAAACCTTTCCGTACTTGAAGCTGAAATCTCTTTTCCTCTAGACGTAAAGAGTGCCCCCGTGTCCTCTGGGTTGACCGTACAGAGAACAACTCAACACCAAGTTCACTATATGGACCCCTAATATATTTGAACATGTTAATCATATCCCCCCTTAATCTCCTCTTCTCAAGAGTGAATAAATTTAGTTCCTCTAATCTCTCCTCATAGCTGAGTTCCTCCATGCCTCTTATCAGTTTGGTTGCCCTTCTCTGCACTTTCTCCAGTTCCCCGATATCCTTTTTGAGAACTGGTGCCCAAAACTGAACTGCATATTCCAGATGAGGTCTTACTAATGATTTGAACAGGGGCAAAATTATATCTCTTTCTCTGGAGTCCATACCTCTCTTAATACAAGAAAGGACTTTGCTCGCTTTGCAAACAGCAGCTTGGCATTGCATGTTGTTATTGAGCTTATGGTCTACCAAAACCCCCAGATCCTTCTCCACTATGGATTCCCCCAGTTGTACTCCCCCTAGCATGTATGATGCATGCATATTCTTAGGCCCCAAGTGCATAACTTTACATTTATCAACATTAAACCTCATCTGCCACATAGTCGCCCAATTAGACAGTGTATTGAGGTCGGCTTGTAAATTGGAGACATCCTGTAAAGACGTTATTCCACTGCATATCTTGGTGTCATCTGCAAAGACAGAAATATTACTTTTGATGCCAGACCCAATATCATTTATAAAGATGTTAAAAAGTAAGGGTCCCAACACTGAACCTTGGGGTACACCACTCATAACCTTAGACCATTCAGAGTAAGAGTCATTAACCACGACTCTTTGAATTCTGTCTTCTAGCCAATTTTCTATCCATTTACAAACTGATATTTCCAAACCTGTAGACTTTACCTTACACATGAGCCGTGTGTGCGGAACTGTATCGAATGCTTTTGCAAAATCCAAGTGTACCACGTCCACCGCCACCCCTCTGTCCAAGGTTTTACTTACCTCCTCATAAAAAGAAATCAGATTTGTCTGACAACTTCTGTCTTTCATGAATCCATGCTGTCTGTTGCTTAAAGTGTTTTTGTTCAGCAAGAACCCGTCTATGTGGTCTTTTATTAAACGCTCCAGTATCTTCCCAGCTATAGAAGTTAAGATAACAGGTCTATAGTTACTTGGTAAAGACTTTGATCCCTTTTTAAATATAGGCACCACGTTCGCCCTGCGCCAATCCAGTGGGACTATTCCCGTCATTAATGAGTCCCTAAAAATTAGATACAATGGCTCTGAAATTACAGAGCTCAATTCTTTTAGGATCCGTGGGTGGATGCCATCAGGTCCAGGTGCTTTATCCACCTTTATTCTGTCTAAGTATTTCTGGACCATATCCCTTTTGAGCCATTGTGGATCATTTGGGGCTGTGTCACTACCACCCCCATTATGGACATGAGCTCCCCCATGCTCTTTTGTGTAAACAGAGCTGAAGAAAGTGTTTAATAAATTAGCCTTCTCTTTGTCCCCAGTCACCAACTCTAGATTGTTTTGCAAAGGGCCTACATGCTCAGACTTGACCTTTTTACTATTAATATATTTGAAGAATTTTTTGGGGTTTGTCCTACTATCTTTTTGCAATCTGTCGTTCGTTTTGAATTTTTGCATCCTTGATTTCCTTTTTACATATACTGTTAATTTCTTTGTAACATTTAAATGACACTAGTGATCCTTCATTTTTATATTTTTTAAAAGCTCTTCTCTTACAGTTTATAGCTTTTTTAACTTTGGCCGTGAGCCACATAGGTTTTGTTTTTAGCCTTTTAAACTTATTGCCCATGGGAATATACTTTGCAGTGAGGTCCCCAACAGTCTTTTTGAAGAATTCCCATTTCTGTTCTGTGCCCATTGAAGCGAATATTCTCTCCCAGTCTAAGTCCTGGAGAGTAGCCCTCATCCTTGGAAAATTAGCTCTCTTGAAGTTAAGTGTTTTTATCTTACCCGTATGTATTTCTTGTTTAGCGCTAACATCAAAGGAAATCATGTTATGATCACTGCTACCCAGGTGTTCCTTTATCTGGACATTAGTAATAAGCTCCGCATGGTTTGAGATTACCAGGTCCAACAGAGCTTCATTCCTAGTTGGGGCCTCAATAAACTGGACCATAAAATTGTCCTGTAATAGGTTTATCATTTTTTGCCCTTTAACTGTCCCAGCAGTGCCATTACTCCAGTCAATTTCCGGGTAGTTAAAATCCCCCATTATTATCACTGTCCCAGCCCTTGCAGCCCTTTCCATCTGTGCAAGGAGCTGAGTCTCCACCTCCTCATTCACATTGGGTGGTCTATAACAAACTCCAACGATTAACTTTGAACTACACCCATCTAAATGCAGTTCCACCCATAATGCTTCGGACTCATCACACTCTCCATCCACCAGGTCCTCTTTCACACTTGCTTTGAGATCACTTCTCACATAGAGACAGACCCCGCCACCTTTCCTTTTTACCCTGTCTCTCCGAAAGAGTGCATAGCCAGGAATATTAATAGCCCAGTCATGTGAGGATTGAAGCCAAGTTTCAGCAATACCGATTACATCATAGCTCTCCTGATGCACCACAGCTTCCAACTCACCTATTTTGCTTGGCAGACTTCTGGCATTGGTGAATAAACACTTTAATGCATTATTACATTTTGCTCTGGTGTTTTTCATATTATTTTTAGTAGTACAAATTGCACTATAGTTTTCAATGGCTGTTTGCAACATGGGAAATTTCTTGTCACCTGCCATATCCCACCCCCCATCTATCCCCATTCCACCCTCCATTAATGTCTGACCCCTAACTGACCTGTCTGCCCAATGTACTTCTGGTTCACCCTCCCCCCTCAAACCCAGTTTAAATACTCCTCCAGCCTTCCCATAAACCTCTTCCCCAGCACAGCAGACCCCCTTCCATTCAAGTGCAAACCATCATTAGCATATAGGTTGTACCCCAATGAAAAGTCAACCCAGTGCCGGAAAATAATGGTGGCCACACAAAATATTGACATTTTGGACATTTTCACTTAGGGGTGTACTGACTTTTGTTGCCAGCGGCTTAGACATTAATGGTTGTGTGTTGAGTTATTTTGAGGGGACGGCAAATTGACACTGTTATACAAGCTGTACACTCACTACTTTACATTGTAGACAAGTGTCATTTCTTCAGAGTCCATTCACACAGGGGCAACACGACTTGCAGCGCAACTTTGGGAGGCAACTTGGACACAACTTGAGTATGAATCACAGCGTGACTTGGGGTGTTTAAGGGGAACCCCCCTACGCTGAAAAAAACGGCATGGAGGTCCCCCCAAAATCCATACCAGCCTCCTATCTGAGCACGCAGCCTGGCCGGTCAGGAAAGGGGGTGGGGACAAGCGAGTGGAAAAAAACGGTTACATTCCTGAAACGCCAGGATTGCTAACTGCCACATTTGCTTTTGTTCTCAACCAAACTGTCAATCCATCAAATGGCTGGAGTCATAACTGATCACATGTGCAGCACCATGGCAGTTGCAGATCAAACTGAAGCAGCTTCCTTGGCTGTAAAGGAAAGGAGGGTTTAATTCTGCTTTAGCCCAGGTTTACACTAGCGTGATCTTAGACATCGCATGTGATTCGCACCCGCACTGCAGGTGCCGATCGCATGCGATGTCTGTGAGATGCGAGTTCAGCCATACACTTGTATGGCTGAACTCACATCAAGGTCACAGGAAAAAAAAAGTGCAGGGACCCCCCCCCCCCCCTCCTGCACTGAAATCGGCTCGCATGGGTGTTCTCACCTATGCGATCCGATTCCTGTGAAAGTTGCACTGCTATCTGTGAACCGATCTGGGGGTGTATAGACACCCGCAGCAGGAGAGATGTGATGCGGGAACCAGCATTGTAATCGGGCTGGTTCCCGCATTGCACTAGTCTGAACCTACGCTCAAAGTGGAACTTTAGTGAGGAGATTAAAGTGGTTGTAACCCAAAGAGGTATATTCACTGGCTTGTGTGCTATTGTATACAGCAATAACACTCTGTAAGTGTTTTTTTTTTTGTTTTTTTTTGTTTTGTTTTTTTTTTTAAATAGTGGCTCTAAAAATTTTTTTTCCCCTCTTATCTTAACCAGTTGAGACCCGCGCTATAGCCGAATGACGGCTACAGCGCGGATCTCCTTTGCCGGGACTACGTCTATTGACGTCGTCCTATGCACGAGCGGCCTGCGCGGCGCGCTCTGTGATCGGCGAGTCTATGAGACTCGCCTGATCACCGATCCGAACAAGGGGTCGATCCCGACCCCTTATCACGTGATCAGCTGTCAGCCAATGACAGCTGATCATGTGATATAATGGCGCCAGTAATCGGCTATTATTCCTCCTCGCGCTGACAGCGCGAGGAGAAAAAAAAAGCCGATCACCGGCGGCCGTGATCGGGACATCAGTCCCGATCACGGCCAGCCCTGCCAGTGCCCACCTGCCCCCTGCTTTGCCACATCAATAAAAAAAGTGTCCCCCCCCTGTCAGTGCCACCCAGCAGTGCCCACAGTGTCACCCAGCAGTTCCCACAGTGCCACCCAGCAGTGCCCACAATCTGCCTCAACAAAGGTGCTGCACCCCAGTGCCACATTTCCGTGCCCAGCAGTGCCGCCCATCAGTGCCACCTATCAGAGCCCATCAGTCCCATCTATCAGTGGTACCTATCAGTGCCCCTTAGTGCCACCCATCCGTGCCATCTTATCTGTGTTCATCTTTGCCCATTAGTGCTGCCTTATCTGTGCCCATCGGTGCCGCCTTATCTGTGCCTATTAGTGCCGCCTTAACTATGCCTATCAGTGCCCACCAATGCAGCCTATCAGTGCCCACCAGTGCAGCCTATCAGTGCCGCCTCATCAGTGCACTTCAATGAAGGAGAAAAATGACCTGTTTGCAAAATTTTATAACAAACTATTAAACATGATTTTTTATTTTTTTTGCATCTTTTTTTGTTTGTTTAGCAAAAAATAAAACTCCCAGCTGTAATTAAATACCACCAAAAGAAAGCTCTATTTGTGGGGAAAAAAATGATAAAAATGTCATTTGGGTACAGTGTTGTATGACCGCGCAATTGTCATTCAAAGTGCATCAGCGCTGAAAGCTGAAAATTGGTCTGGGACTGAGGGGGGTTTAAGTGCCCAGTAAGCAAGTGGTTAAAGGCGGTCACGTGACTCCGGGCCACTCTGATACTTTCGGGCTACAGCGGGAGGGGCCGAGGTCCCACTCTGACATCAGCAGGCAGGTCACATGACGGCCATGCTGGCTGCTCAGCCCATGGGCGTCTGCAGAACTTTTTCCGGGGGGGGGGGGGGGGGGGCGGCATCATTTTAAGGCCACTCATGCTCCACCCCTTTTCGACAATCTCATGAAAATCTTTCCACTGGTAATACATATGTGTTATATAACAGAAAATTCATCTTCACTTTGTATTGGAAGTTACTCTGGCGGCTGTATTCCATGCCCATATAGCCTAGAGAATGTACATCTTTTTACATTGCAATACATCTGTTGTGGCCATATTTTGATCTCATACTGTCACTGTATAGACTGTTTTCATCAAGATAAAAATATGGGCACAACAGATGTATTGCAATGTAAAGAGATGTACATTCTCTAGGCTATATGGGCCTGGTACCCAGCCACCTGAGTAACCTTGCGGACGCCCATGCTTTCAAAAACCAGCCCTGGAAAAAATTTCATACCAGCCTCACAGCATTATTATACCAGCCCAACAGCATAACGTCATTATTATACCAGCCCAACAGCATAACGTCATTATTTTCTTGTTCATGAAAGGGAAAACCATACATTTTAAAGCACATTTGATGAAGAGAGTATTAGATATAACCTAAAAAACCGGGGTATCTGGCTCTACCTATGATTAGGAAAAATTAGGACAAATTATAGAATAGAGATGCAAAATCAGTATTTATATAAACCCTAAAAGGTACCAGCAATCTCATAAATTGCGCTCTATAGCTCAAAAGCCTATATCAGATATCCTATTCCCCCACTAATGGAAATATTAGCCTCTAACAGGGACAAGGTTCAATAATCCCAAAACTGCTGGGAGCCAGAAGCTCTATGTGACTTAACCAGTGTGATCCCCTATGCGATTTTAACAATAAAATCGCAAAGATATTCTTGGGTGTAGCCTGGTTCTTTGGTGGGGGGCTGCAACCTATTCAATCCTTATTGTAAGGTATTTTCTATCCGGTTAAAAATATTTTCTCCACCTACTCTCTCCTCTACCTGTGAATAAGTAGCGCGGTTTTCTCCAGAATTTATAAGAATTAGATATAAAATCACATAAGGCTGACCTCCTCTCAGGTGCACCGTGCAGGGCTCAGTCAGTCGGCTCCAGCTTGGTGGCTCTGGTTTTATCCTATAGTCTCCTGTCCACAGTCCACACAAGTCTGACTTCTCCCATGAACCCCATCCTGGTGGTGCTCCCACTCTTGACTCCTCTCCAGACTCCCTCAGAGACTGCAGACATGCTACAGGAGCTGGTCAGAGACTGCAGACTTGATGCAAGAGCTCAATTTAGCCTCCCAGTGCCCACCAAATGCAGCCTCACTGTGCCCACCAAATGCAGCCTCACTGTGTCCACCATTGGAGCCCCTCCTGTGCCCCATGTCCCAGTCTGTAGTCCCTGTCTGTGGGAAGGTGTGTTGTTGATGCTCGGTACGGTACCTTGCATGCCAGCAGGATATCCATGACAGCCAGCAGCAGGCAGGGTCTGTTCTCGTTTTGGATGGGGACGGTGCTCCTTCCAGAGGATCTGTTTGCTGTGAGATGGAGTGGTCCCTGGCCACCTGCACCTTCAGCTGTCCTCATTTTCCGGCCCCAGTCAGCCCGCCCTCTGGTCCTGGGGAAGTGGAGAGCACTGGGTGGGGGTTAGAGAGAAGGGGGAGCAAAGAGGACTGGCGGGGTTGGAGAACACATGGGTGGGGGCAAAGAGCGAGGGGGAGTGGAGATCGCAGGGGTGGGGAGCGGAGAGCGCTGGGGGTAGAACTTGAGAGCACGGGGGGGCAATAAGAACAGGGGTAGAGAGCACGGTAGGCTGAGAGCACTGGGGGGGCTAAGAGTGTGGGGTGGTGAAGAGCACTGGGGGGACAGAAAAACAGAGGTGGAGAGCACGGGGCTAGAGAGTACTGGGGGGGTACAAAGAGCAGGGGGGAGTGGAGAGCAATGGGGGGGGGGCTTGAGAGCACCAGTGGGGGCCAGAAAGAACAGGGGTGGAAAGCACAGGAGACTGGAGAGCACTATGGGGGGTGGAGAGCACATGGGTGGGGGCAAAATGCAGGGGGAGTGGAGAGTGCTGGGGGGGAGCCAAAAAGAACAGGGGTGGAGAGCACGGAGGGTAGAGAGCACTGGGGGGGGGCTGGAGAGCACTTGGAGGGGAGAGGACTGGGGGGGAACAAGGGGGGAGAGCACTGGGGGGAGTGGAGGGCACGGGGGGGGAGCACAGGAGGGAGGGGAGAGGACTGGGGGGAACAGGGGTGGAGAGCGCTGGGATGGTGGCTAGAGAAGGATGGGGAGAGCAGGGGGGCAGGAGAGTGTGGGGGTGGAGGAGAGCACTGGGGGGGGGGGGAAGGAGAGTGTGGTGGTGGAGGAGAGCACGGGGGGCAGGAGAGTGTGGTGGTGAAGGAGAGAACGGGGGGGGGGCAGGAGAGTGTGGTGGTGAAGGAGAGCACTGGGGGGGCAGGAGAGTGTGGTGGAGGAGAGCACTGGGAGGGGCAGGAGAGTGTGGTGGAGGAGAGCACTGGGGGGGGGGGACAGGAGAGTGTGGTGGTGGAGAGCACTACTGGGGGGGGGGGGCAGGGGAGTGTGGTGGTGGAGGAGAGCATGGGGGCAGGAGAGTGTGGTGGTGGAGGAGAGCACTGGGGGGGGGGCAGGAGAGTGTGGTGGTGGAGGAGAGCACTGGGGGGGGGCAGGAGAGTGTGGTGGTGAAGGAGAGAACGGGGGGGCAGGAGAGTGTGGTGGTGGAGGAGAGCACGGGGGGGGGGCAGGAGAGTGTGGTGGTGGAGGAAAGCACTGGGGGGGGGGGCAGGAGAGTGTGGTGGAGGAGAGCACTGGGGGGGGCAGGAGAGTGTGGTGGAGGAGAGCACTGGGGGGGGCAGGAGAGTGTGGTGGTGGAGAGCACTACTGGGGGGGGGGCAGGGGAGTGTGGTGGTGGAGGAGAGCACGGGGGGCAGGAGAGTGTGGTGGTGGAGGAGAGCACTGGGGGGGGGGGGCAGGAGAGTGTGGTGGGGGAGGAGAGCACTGGGGGGGGCAGGAGAGTGTGGTGGTGGAGGAGAGCACTGGGGGGGGGGGCAGGAGAGTGTGGTGGTGGAGGAGAGCACTGGGGGGGCAGGAGAGTGTGGTGGTGGAGGAGAGCACTGGGGGGGGGGGGCAGGGGAGTGTGGTGGTGGAGGAGAGCACGGGGGGCAGGAGAGTGTGGTGGTGAAGGAGAGAATGGGGGGGGCAGGAGAGTGTGGTGGTGGAGGAGAGCACTGGGGGGGGCAGGAGAGTGTGGTGGTGGAGGAGAGCACTGGGGGGGGGGGGCAGGAGAGTGTGGTGGTGGAGGAGAGCACTGGGAGGGGCAGGAGAGTGTGGTGGAGGAGAGCACTGGGGGGGGGCAGGAGAGTGTGGTGGAGGCGAGCACTGGGGGGGGGGGGCAGGAGAGTGTGGTGGTGGAGAGCACTACTGGGGGGGGGCAGGGGAGTGTGGTGGTGGAGGAGAGTGTGGGGGGCGGGGGGCAGGAGAGTGTGGTGGTGGAGGAGAGCACGGGGGGGGCAGGAGAGTGTGGTGGTGGAGGAAAGCACTGGGGGGGGGGGGCAGGAGAGTGTGGTGGAGGAGAGCACTGGGGGGGGGCAGGAGAGTGTGGTGGAGGAGAGCACTGGGGGGGGCAGGAGAGTGTGGTGGTGGAGAGCACTACTGGGGGGGGGCAGGGGAGTGTGGTGGTGGAGGAGAGCACGGGGGGCAGGAGAGTGTGGTGGTGGAGGAGAGCACTGGGGGGGGGGGGCAGGAGAGTGTGGTGGGGGAGGAGAGCACTGGGGGGGGCAGGAGAGTGTGGTGGTGGAGGAGAGCACTGGGGGGGGGGGCAGGAGAGTGTGGTGGTGGAGGAGAGCACTGGGGGGGGCAGGAGAGTGTGGTGGTGGAGGAGAGCACTGGGGGGGGGGGGCAGGGGAGTGTGGTGGTGGAGGAGAGCACGGGGGGCAGGAGAGTGTGGTGGTGAAGGAGAGAATGGGGGGGGCAGGAGAGTGTGGTGGTGGAGGAGAGCACTGGGGGGGGCAGGAGAGTGTGGTGGTGGAGGAGAGCACTGGGGGGGGGGGGCAGGAGAGTGTGGTGGTGGAGGAGAGCACTGGGAGGGGCAGGAGAGTGTGGTGGAGGAGAGCACTGGGGGGGGGCAGGAGAGTGTGGTGGAGGCGAGCACTGGGGGGGGGGGGCAGGAGAGTGTGGTGGTGGAGAGCACTACTGGGGGGGGGCAGGGGAGTGTGGTGGTGGAGGAGAGTGTGGGGGGCGGGGGGCAGGAGAGTGTGGTGGTGGAGGAGAGCACGGGGGGGGCAGGAGAGTGTGGTGGTGGAGGAAAGCACTGGGGGGGGGGGCAGGAGAGTGTGGTGGAGGAGAGCACTGGGGGGGGGGCAGGAGAGTGTGGTGGAGGAGAGCACTGGGGGGGGCAGGAGAGTGTGGTGGTGGAGAGCACTACTGGGGGGGGGCAGGGGAGTGTGGTGGTGGAGGAGAGCACGGGGGGCAGGAGAGTGTGGTGGTGGAGGAGAGCACTGGGGGGGGGGGGGGGGGGGCAGGAGAGTGTGGTGGGGGAGGAGAGCACTGGGGGGGGCAGGAGAGTGTGGTAGTGGAGGAGAGCACTGGGGGGGGGGCAGGAGAGTGTGGTGGTGGAGGAGAGCACTGGGGGGGCAGGAGAGTGTGGTGGTGGAGGAGAGCACTGGGGGGGGGGGGGCAGGGGAGTGTGGTGGTGGAGGAGAGCACGGGGGGCAGGAGAGTGTGGTGGTGAAGGAGAGAATGGGGGGGGGCAGGAGAGTGTGGTGGTGGAGGAGAGCACTGGGGGGGGCAGGAGAGTGTGGTGGTGGAGGAGAGCACTGGGGGGGGGGGGGGCAGGAGAGTGTGGTGGTGGAGGAGAGCACTGGGAGGGGCAGGAGAGTGTGGTGGAGGAGAGCACTGGGGGGGGCAGGAGAGTGTGGTGGAGGCGAGCACTGGGGGGGGGCAGGAGAGTGTGGTGGTGGAGAGCACTACTGGGGGGGGGCAGGGGAGTGTGGTGGTGGAGGAGAGTGTGGGGGGCGGGGGGCAGGAGAGTGTGGTGGTGGAGGAGAGCACGGGGGGGGGGCAGGAGAGTGTGGTGGTGAAGGAGAGCAGGAGAGTGTGGTGGTCCAGGCACTGTGGCACACAGGGCGGGCTGTACAGATGGAAAAAAGATGGGCATCTCCTCCTCTGGATCACAGCGCTGGATTACAGAGCGGCCGCCGAACACAGAGCCAGCCAGCGCTGTGATCCAGAGGAGAGAGCGGAGGATGCAGCCGCCAGCAGACTCAGTAATAAAAATGCAGCATGGCGGCTGCAACACCTTAAGGATTCCAGGGGGGGGCACTTGACACCCCTTGCCCCCTGCTGCGGACGCCCATGGCTCAGCCCCTCCCGCTGTAGCCCTGGATCAGAGTAGCAGAGTGGCCGCCGGGAGTCATGTGACCGGCCTGAAGATAAAAGAAAAAAAAATAAGGTATTTAGAGGCACTGTTTAAAAAAAAAAAAAACACTAATGCCACGTACACACGGTCAGAAATTTGGTCGGAAATAGCTCTGATGGTTTTCCCGACGGGATTTCGACTCAAGTTGTCTTGCATACACACGGTCACACCAAATTCCGACCATCAAGAACGCGGTGACGTATAACACGTACGACGGAACTAGAAAAAGGAAGTTCAATAGCCAGTAGCCAATCGCTTCCGTCTCGTAGTTGAATCTGAGCATGCGTGAGTTTTTGCACGTCGGAATTGCATACATACGAACGCATTTTCGGATAGGACCGAAAAATTAAGAACATGCTCTCAATCTTTTGCTGGCCGCATTTCCAATGGAGCGTACACACAATCACATTTTCCGACCAAAAGCTCTCATCGTTTTTTTGCTGGCCGTATTTCCGATCGTGTGTACGGGGCTTTAGAGTGTGGTATTGCTGCATACAAGACATTTGCCAGTGACATTTTTTAAAACATTTATACCAATAGTGGTCGGGGGGAGGTGTGGAGACAGCTCACACAGACACAGGAGCTGACAGGCAGGGAGAGATGGAGGGGGACAGGAGAGCTGCGGATGACGGAGGCACGTATACTGACCACACTGTCAGAGCTGAGCAGCCATGATAAACCGTGGTCAGTTTACAGGTGGGAGGGGCAGGTTAGACCGCACAAGCACTGTGCTGTTTATACTGCTATAAGGGAAAATGATTTTTTTCCTTTTACAAAGGGTTACAAACACTTTAAAGGAGTTGTAAAGGCAGACTTTTTTTTTTTTTTATCTTAATGCATTGTATACATTAAGATAAAAAAAAATTCTTTGTGTAGCAGCCTTCCCAGCACCCCCCTAATCACTTACCTGAGCCCCTTCTCTCTGTAGCTTTGTCCACAAGTGTCTTAGCTGTCCCAGACACTCCTCCTGATTGGTACAGACAGCAGCGGCGCCATTGGCTCCCACAGCTGTTGATCAAAATCAGTCATTCAATCAGGGGAGAGAGGGGGCGGGACTCCACGTTCAGATTGAATACACTGAGCTCTGACTCGGTTCAGGTGCCCCCTGTAGCAAAGCTGCTGGCTGAGGGGGCACCCAAAAGAAGGAGGAGCAGAAGAGGGACCCAAGAAGAGGAGGATCCGGACTGCTCTGTGCAAATCCAACTGCACAAAGGAGGTAAGTATAACATGCTTGTTATTTTTTTTTTTTAAATGAGCCATTACAATCACTTTTAGTCCTGCTAGATGACTACAGGCCGGCCCCTTTTGCAGGTATAGCGATGTGAATCGTTACAAACAATAAGTACCTATGTAGTTTAAAATCCAGCAATACACTGTCTCACCCTGCTCTGCACATGCTCAGTTGCTCTCCATTCTTAGGCACTTCTGAATTTGTAGCGGCGCATCTGCTGACAGCCTTAAAGTAGAATTAAAGCCTCTCATCTTTTACAGCCAAGGAAACTGCTTCAGTTTGATCTGCAACTGCCATGGTACTGCACATGTGATCAGTTATGACACCGGCCATTTGATGGTTTGACTGTTTGGTTGAAGACACAAGCAAATGTGACAGTTACATTCCTGGAATGCAGGGATTGCTAACTGTTTTTTTTTTGAACTGTTAAATTGATGGGTTTTATTCCACTTTATGATTTACTGCTGTTCAGGGGCTGAAAGAAACGGGAGCAACACTGATTTTGGTAGCATAATCATGAAAGGAGATGTAAACCCTCGAGTTTTGCATTCTATTCATTAACCACTTCCCGACTAGCGCACGACGATGTACGTCGACAGAATGGCACGGGCAGGCATATTGGCGTACAGGTACGTCCAATATTCAATGCCGCCCTGCCATCGGGAGCGCGCCGCCGGCGGTGCGCTCCCACGCTGGTCGGGACCCCCGTGAGTCCGGTCGTGGGACCCGCGGACTCGATCGCCGTGGGCATCCCCGCGATCGTCTCACGGAGCGGCCGAATGGAGGAAATGCTGTGTAAACACACCCCTAGGAACACTTAACCCCTACACTGCCACCCACTGGTTAACCCCTTCACTGCCAGTGTCATTTACACAGGAATCACTGCATTTATATAGCAGTGATTGCTGTATAAATGACAATGGTCCCAAAAATGTGTCAAAAATGTCCGATGTGTCCGCCACAATGTCGCAGTCACAATAAAAATCGCTGATCGCCGCCATTACTAGTAAAAAAATAAAAATAAATAATTATTAATAAAAATGCTATAAAACTATCCCTATTTTGTAAACGCTATAACTTTTGCGCAAACCAATCAATAATCGCTTATTGCGATTTTTTTTACCAAAAATATGTAGAAGAATACGTATCGGCCTAAACTGAGGGAAAAAAATGTTTTTTTATATATTTTTGGGGGATATTTATTATAACAAAAAGTAAAAAATAATGCGTTTTTTTCAAAATTGTCGCTCTATTTTTGGTTATAGCGCAAAAAATAAAAACCGCAGAGGTGATCAAATACCACCAAAAGAAAGCTCTATTTGTGGGCAAAAAAGGACGTAAATTTTGTTTGGGAGCCACGTCGCACGACCGCGCAATTGTCAGTTAAAGCGATGCAGTGCCGAATCGCAAAAAGGGGTCTGGTCTTTGACCAGCAAATTGGTCCGGTCTGCAAGTGGTTAAGGTGAAAAACCTCCTGTGATGCAGCAGCCTCCCCAAGGGCCCCCTTTTACTTACTTGAACCCGGTCTTTCCAGCGACGGTGGACGAGCACACCAGCTCCAGCCGCTGTCTCGGGTCCTGATTGGATAGATTGATAGCAGTGCAGCCATTGGCTCCCCAACGGGGCACTCAAGAAGAAGAGGAGCCAGGAGCGCCGCTGGAGGGACCCCCAGAAGAGGAGGATCGGGGGCCACTCTGGGCAAAACCAACTGCACACAGATGAGGTAAGTATGACATGTTTGTTATTAAAGGATATGTAAATGGATTTTTTTTTGTAATAGCGGCGATCTGCGATTTTTATTGGGACTGCGACATTATGGCGGACACATCAGACACTATTTTGGGACCATTGTCATTTATTCAGATACAGAGATCAGTGCTATACAAATGCACTGATAACTGTGCAAATGGAACTGGCAGGGAAGGGGTTAAGTGTGTCCTAGGGAGTGATTCTAACGGGGTGGGGGTGGGCTTCCAGTCACATGACAGAGACCGGTGATCTCTGTCATGTCACACAAAGCAGAATATAGGCACTTCCCCATTCTGCAGCTCCGTGACGCGATCGCCGGTCACACTGTACTCCGGCGGCACGCACGCATGCGCCTGCTATCCCCGCCTCTTAAAGGGGACGTACGGGTACGCCCATTTGCCCACCGCTGCCATTGTGCCGACATATTTTTTTTTTAGCAAGGACTGTACATTCCACATTAAAGGATATGTAAATGTAAAATGTAAAAAAAAACTTGTTATAGGTAAAGTTCCACTTTAAAGCTATCACCAGATCGGCCTCTACAGACTCAGTACCGTGCCTAAAAATGGAGAGCAACTGAGCATGTGCAAAGCAGGGTGGGAGTGTATTACTGGATTTTAACCACTTGCTGCACGCCGATATATGTCGGCACAATGGCAGCGGTGGGCAAATGGGCGTACCCGTACGTCCCCTTTAAGAGGCGGGGATAGCAGGGGCATGCGTGCGTGCCGCCGGAGTACAGTGTGACCGGCGATCGCGTCACGGAGCTGCAGAATGGGGAAGTGCCTATATTCTGCTTTGTGTGACATGACAGAGATCACCGGTCTCTGTCATGTGACTGGATAATAAAAAAATGCCATAAAACTACCCCCTATTCTGTAGACGCTATAACTTTTCCGCAAACCAATCAATATACGCTTATTGCGTTTTTTTTACCAAAAATATGTAGAAGAATACGTATCGGCCTAAACTGAGGGGAAAAAAATAATATATTTTGGGTGGATATTTATTATAGCAAAAAGTAAAAAAATATTGTTTTTTTTTTTTTTTTTTTTAATTGTCGCTTTTTTTTGTTTTGTTTTTTTTTGTTTATAGTGCAAAAAATAAAAATGCAGAGGTGATAAAAAATACCAGCAAAAGAAAGCTCTATTTGTGGGGGGGGGTAAAAAAGGACGTCAATTTCGTTCGGGTGCACCGTCGTGCGACCGCGCAATTGTCAGTTAAAGCGACGCAGCGCCGAATCGCAAAAAGTGTCTCTGGTCAGGAAGGGGGGTAAAATCTTCCGTGGGGCTGAAGCGGTTAAACAGCATAGGGAATTATTTTGAATGTTTTTACATCACTATACCTGCAAATGGGACCGGCCTGAGGTCATCTAGCAGGACTTTCACTTTAAGCAGAGGAGATCTTGTTCATTGAAAAATGTCATATTGGTTGCCTGACCAAAGAAAATTAAATCTTAAAAAAAAAAAAAATTGAAAAAAATGTGCTCACTCTAAAAGAATGTTAATTCCGTGTCTTATTGAAATAGCGGCATTATATGGCGCCGGCGCACTCCCCGAGAGGGCTCCATACATTTCCTTGGAGCCAGAATACATTCTATATTTCGGCACATCTCTGCTTAAAGCGGTTCTTCACCCTAAAGGGGAAGTTCCGCTAGTATTACCCCTCCCCCCCTCCGGTGCCACAATCGGCACCTTTCGGGGGGGGAGGGGGGGGTGCAGTTACCTGGATAATCCAGGTATCTGCACCCACTTCCGGCCAGACCGCCGCATGGCTCCGCCCCCCCCCCCCGTAGTCTTCTGGGAGACACACAGTTCCCAGAGACACAGCGGGGACCATAAGAGAAGCGCAGCGCAACTCGCGCATGCGCAGTAGGGAACCGGGCAGTGAAGCCCTCATGCTTCACTTCCCGATTCCCTGACAGAGGATGGCGGCGGTGGCTGCAGCGAGACGAGCGATCGCTCGTCATCTGCCGCCGACATCGCTGGAACCTGGGACAGGTAAGTGTGATATTATTAAAAGTCAGCAGCTGCAATATTAGTAGCTGCTGGCTTTTAATATTTTTTTTTAGGTGCAGCTCCTCTTTAACAAGATCTGTATCCCCGAGTAACGATTTCTGGATCTGTGGGAGAAAGAGAACCGCATTGTGAGAAGATGTTCTCCTCTCGCTTTCTTCAGCTCACACGAAGAGCTCCGTCTGGAAAGCGTCTGCCGATTCAAACATTGGAGCTCATTTAGAATTCTGCACCTAATGAGTATCCCCAAAATCGATACATCTCTACCATACATCAACCATTCCAGATGTGTTTCCCCTTTAAGCCCTTGTACACACGGTCGGACATTCCGACGGGAAAATGTCCGATCGGACCGTGTTGTCGAGATAATCCGACTGTGTGTGGGCTCCATCGGACTGTTTCCGTCGGAATATCCGACCGACAAAGTTTTAGAGCTGGGCTGTAAAATTTTCCGACAACATGATCCGATCGGACTTTGTCCGATCATTTGTAGAGAATTCCGATCGGACAAAGTGCCACGCATGCTCAGATCAAATTCCTACACCAAAGCTATTGACTACTAGCCTGAACGTAGTCCCGTCGTAACGAAATAACGTCATCACGTTCTGAACGATCGGATTTTCCGACAACTCTGTCCGACCGTGTGTATGCAACATCAGTTTCGGACAAAATCCGATGGATTTGGTTGTCGGAATGTCCGACCCGTGTGTACAAGGGCTAAGAATGCAGCAGTACAGGAAAATACTTCTTGATCCTGCCAGAAATTCAATTAACGCTTAACTTCATATTTGCCATTTTCAGTGCAGAACAATTGTCGGCCCTCCAGGCGTTCTCCCCCACATGGACTACAGAATCCACACCTCCCAACATGTTGAGATGGGAATGAGGGACACCTACTAGCAAATGTATGTAGGCATAGGACACGCCTCCCCTGACACACCCCCTTTAACCACTTCAGCCCCGGAAGAATTTACCCCCCTTCCTGACCAGAGCGCTTTTTGCGATTCGGCACTGTGTCGCTTTAACTGACAATTGCGCGGCCGTGCGACGTTGCACCCAAACAAAATGTATGTGCTTTTTTTCCCCACAAATAGAGCTTTCTGTTGGTGGTATTTGATCGCCTCTGCGGTTTTTATTTTTTGTAAAAAAAAAAAAACGAATAAAAAAAAAGTTTGTAAAATTTTATTAAAAAAAATATAAAACAGGTAATTTTTCTCCTTCATTGATGTAAGCGGTTTTTATTTTTTGCGCTATAAACAAACAAAGAGCGACAATTTTGAAAAAAAAATAAAAACTTTTTTGCTATAATAAATATCCCCCAAAAATATATAATAAATATATAAAAAAAATATATATAAATATAATATAAAACAATTTTTTTTCCTCAGTTTAGGCCGGTATGTATTCTTCTACATATTTTTGGTAAATAAAATCTCAATAAGCGATGCGCAAAAGTTATAGCGTTTACAAAATAGGGGATAGGGTTATGGCATTTTTATTAATAATTTTATTTTTTTTTAAATGGCGGCGATCAGGGTTTTTTTTTTATTGTGACTGCGACATTATGGCGAACGCGTCGGACATTTTTGACACATTTTTGGGACCATTGTCACTTATACAGCAATCAGTGTTATACAAATGCAGCGATTCCTGTGTAAATGACACTGGCAGTGAAGGGGTTAAGTGTGTCCTGGGGGGTGATTCTAACTGTGGGGGGGGGGGGGGCGGGCGTATGGCTGTGTGTGACATGTCACTGCTCTCTGCTCACAGGGAGCAGAGATCAGTGACACTGTCACTAGGCAGAACGGTGAAATGCTTGTTTACATCAGCATCTCCTCGTTCTTCCTCCCCGTGAGGCGATCGTGGGTATCCTCGCGGACATCAAGACGGCGCGACTCGACTCATGGAGCTTGCCCCAGGCGCTGGCCGTCTCTTAAAGGACCACGTACGTGATTCTGCCTGTACAAGCCCTTCTGCCGACGTATATCTGCGTGAGGCGGTCGGCAAGCGGTTAAAGGAGAATTACCCCCCCCCAAAAAAAGTTTTTTTTTAACCACTCCTATTCCTTTATATTGGCTTTTAAAATGTACAAATGCAGCAATTTAGAATTTGGATGAAAGGTTTAGCACTGGGAATCACTTCTGGAAAGATAAAAAGTGCATTTTATATACAACTCTATAGATCAGACCAAAATGAGGGACAGAGGGACATTTCTCCAAATCAGGGACAGTTGAGAGGTATGCAGAATCCCCCCCCCCTCCTAATCCCCATAATATGAGGGTGAGGTGTACTGTAGCCCAGGAGGGGAGAGCTCCAGGTAGGGCTGACCACAACGGCTGGGGGATATCAGTGCGGAAAAGGGGGGGCAGGGTTGTCAGGTTCCTGCAGGAAATGAGGAGCTCACTAGATTTCTGGTAGGATCAACATGTCATTTTCTGTAATGACAATAACTGGGGGGTCCTCTCATCATACAGAAGATTCTACATCCCCCCCCCTTTGCACTCCGCTATACACATCACACAGTTTTAGCAAACTTCTGCATAAATAAAGGGGAATTTTGGTTCATATTCACATCACTTGTTCAAACTGGTCAAAGCGGCCCCTGTCCGACCAGTCCTTACCGGTGTCCAAAATGCCAAACAGGTGGCATACAAGGAAATTAACAAAGCTTCCCGAGCCATTATAAGGGCACAAGTGCCGTGCGCCACATTAAAGCGGAACTATATGCTGCAGCCCCAACCAATTTTTTATTATTATTTATTCATTTTTTTGTATATATTTTTTAATTTTATTTTTTTAAGCCTTTACCTACCCGGTGGTGAGCTCTGTTAACTGTTGACGCTCCGCCCAGCAGTTCCAGCTCTGTCCAGCTGACAGACTCCCCTCTTCTGGCAAGAGAGGGAAGTGCAAGAGGCGGCGGGGGTTTTAGAAAAATAAAAAATAAAACAACAAAGCCTTATTCCTGTAGACAGGGGCAAACTGACAACTCATGGGGCCCCCCCCCCCGGGCAATAGGAGATTATGGGGCCCACGGGCAATAGGAGATTATGGGGCCCCCGGGCAATAGGAGATTATGGGGCCACACAGTGTACACACCCACAGTATACAATCACACAGTATACACAGACGTGTTTCTATTGGCTGAGAAGGTACTGGAGAGGTGGGGCAGCTATAATCTTGGGATTATTAGACCAAAAGTATATCAGTAAGGACGGATATATTTCAAGAGACGGATGTAAAAAAAAAACACTGATTTTTACATACTGTCCCTGGTTTTACTGAGGCTGGCAACCTTGATGGGGCCCCCTAGTGGCCCGGGGGCCCTTGGGTAGAGCCCGAGTGGCCGAAAGGTCAGTCCGCCACTGCCTGTAGAGGAGGGGTGGAGAGGCGGGATCGTCCTTGGGAGGCTGAAGGTACATTTTTAACAAAAGCTGGTAGACCCGCTTCGGGTCTGTCCGCACCGCCCATGCTAGTTTCAATTTTAACCACTTCAATCCCGGGGCACTTACACCCCCTTCCCACCCCAGGCCGATTTTCAGCTTTCAGCGCTGTCGCACTTTGAATGACAATTGTGCGGTCGTACAACACTGTACCAATGTGACATTTTTTTTTATCATTTTATTCACACAAATAGAGTTAACTCTTGGTGGTATTTATTCACCACCTGGGGTTTTTTTTTTTTTTTTTTACTGAATAAATAAGGACCAGACTAGATGGACTTGTCTTTTTTCAACCTGAATATAACTATGACATTTAAAAAATAAAATAAAGAAAAAATAAAAATTTTCATAGTTAAAGATTGGAGGATTCCAGGTTGAGGTGTGATGATGCTGTGACGTGCGCGCCTTCGGAGCATGCACGCTCCTTCATCAGGCAATACTCTGGAGCTCCTGCTGGATTTTGCTTCTATTCCCTTGTGGAGGCTTCCATCTGTGGATGGACATTTTATGGTTACACAACCTGGTCACATCGCTGTAATCCTTTTATATGGACTATAAACTGAAGGACTTATCAATAAATGGTTGTGGAACGAATCATCTGAGTTTCCATTATTTCTTATGAGGAAATTCGCTTTGATATACAAGTGCTTTGGATTACAAGCATGTTTTCCGGAACGAATTATACTCACAATGCAAGGTTTTACTGTACTTTAAATATTGCAGCAACACCACAAAATATAATCAGTAAAAATATATTAACTGCCTGTCAACCAGCTGCCGTCATTATACTGCGCCAGGTTGGCACAGCTGCGCAAAGCGCTGTAGGTCTACATCGGCCGCTTTAAGAGCTATAAGGGATCCGCTCGCAATGCGACGCAGGCAGCCGCGATCGCTCCTCAGAGAGCCAGAAGGGGGGATCTGTCAATGTAGACCAATAGATCCCCATTCTGATAGAGGAGGAAACAGCTGCTGTTCCTAGTGATCAGAAACAGCGATCTCTCTCTACTCCCAGTCAGTCCCCTCCCCCCCACAGTTAGAAACACCTCCCTAGGGAACACTTAACCCTTTGATCGCTCCCTAGTGTTAATCCCTTCCCTGCCAGTGCCATTTATACAGTAATCAGTGCCTATTTTTTTTATTTTTTTTTAGCACTGATCGATGGTCCCCCCCAAAAAAAAAAAAAAAAAGTGTCCGATCTGTCCGCCGCAATCCCACAAAAATTTGCTGATCATTACTAGTAAAAAAAAAAAAAAATAATAATAATAATGAAAATACCATAAATATAGTATATCCCGTATTTTATAGACGCTATAACTTTTAAGCAAAGCAATCAATATACGCTTATTGCGATTTTTTTTTGATTTTGATTTTTTTTACCAAAAATATGTAGAAGAATACGTATTGGCCTAAACTGATGAAATTTTTTTTTTTTTTTTTTTTATTGGATATTTATTATAGCAAAACCAATCAATATACATTTATTGCGATTTTATTTTATTTTTTTACCAAAAATATGTAGAATACATTTGCCGAAACTGATGAAAATTTTTATTTTTATTTTTATTGCATATTTATTATAACAAAACCAATCAATATACACTTATTGCGATTAAATTTCTTTTTTTTTTTTTTTGTACCAAAAATATGTAGAAGAATACGTATTGGCCTAAACTGATGAAAATTTTTATTTTTCTTGGATATTCATTATAGCAAAAAGTAAAAAATATTTGTTTTGTTTTTTCAAAATTGTCGCTCTTTTTTTTGTTTATAGCGCAAAATATAAAAACCGCAGAGGTGATCAAATACCATCAAAAGAAAGCTCTATTTGTGGGGGGGGGGGGGGGGGGGAGACAAATTTTGTTTGGGTACAGCGTCGCACGGCTGCGCAACTGTCAGTTAAAGCAGCGCAATGCCGTATTGAAAAAAAAAAAAATGGTCTGGTCATTAAGGGAGTAAATCCTTCCGGGGCTGAAGTAGTTACATTTCCCCCTTTACAAATGACAGAAAAAAAGGATTTGGTCTACTCTCAAAAGTCCAAACGCTAAGAAAACTCGTACTGGATTTTTTCTGCCTGTGGGATATACTCAGGGAAATGCGGCCGGGTTTGGATCCTTATGCCGCGTACACACGGCCGGACTTTGACAGCAAAGGTCCGACGGAAAGGAATCCGTCGGACAATTCGACCATGTGTGGGCTTCATCGGACCTTTGCTGCCAAAAAATCAGACGGACTTTAGATTTAGAACATGTTTCAAATCTTTCCGACGGACTCGAGTCCGGACTAGCATACAGACAAATGGATTTTTCAACCGACAGACGAAAACTGACGCTAGGGCAGCTATTGGCTACTGGCTACTGGCTATGAACTTCCTTATTCTAGTCCGGTCGTACGTCATCACGTTCAAATCCGTCAGACTTTGGTGCGATAGTGTGCGGCCAAGTCCGTTCATTCGGAAAGTCCGTCGGAAGTCCGCTGAAAGTCTGTCGGGAAGACCGTCGGACCTAGTCTGCCGGAAAGTCCAGTCGCGTGTACATGGCATTAGACAAAATGAATTATCTGTAGACAGGGCCGGGACAAGGGGTGGGCAGAAGGGACGGCTGCCCTGTGCACTGTGGTATCATGTGAGGTGTGGAGGGCACCACAAGGAGATTGGGGAGGGGGATTTGTGTTGGAAGGGGGAATTTGGCTGAGTGGCAGGGAGGAGTATTCTAGTTGGGGAAATTTGGAGGAATGCTAAGAGTGATTTAGAGGGGGTTTGCGTTGGGAACGGTGAAGGGGGGAGGGTGGGGAGAAGATCCGCGCTGAGTGGGATTTTGGGGGTAGAGGAGTTGTGCTAGGAGAGGAGATTTCAGCAGGGGGTAGATTTGTACTGGGAGGAGGGGGAATTGATGCTTTGGGGATTTTTTTTCTGACACATAATGCTCATACATCTTGGGGGGGGCGCAGGTTGACATGTTCGCCCTGGGCACTAGGTGACCTTGTCCCGGTGTTCTGCCGTATAGTGTCCGGCCATTAAATAGTGTCCGCCCCGTACTGCGCATGCGCAGTACGGAGCAGACGAAGCTTCGGAAAATATCCGAAGCTGAACGGCGCCTGCGCCATGAGTGGAGGTGGTAGCCCCACCATCCAAGCGGACATAGGGTTGTGAATATTAGAGGGGCCCCTCGCGGGCGAGCTTGGCTCTTTTTTTATTCCTACTCTATGTCCACTTGGATAGTGAGGATAGAACCTGGACTCACGGCGCAGGCGCCGTTCATCCTCGGCAATTTTCGGAATCTGTGTTGCTGTGTACTGCGCATGCGCAGTACGCAGAGGACACTATCGGATGGAGGACGTTATATGACAAGACACCGGCACTGTCTGTAGATGTCTCTGTAGGGTGCCACATACAAATAACTAAACCAAAAGAAGAAATATCTCCTAACTGGACTTTAAAGGCACAGAAATTACATGATGAGTAAAAAAATATACATTTTTATTAGTAGCGCAATTACTTCATAGGATACAGAATAAAAAAAAAAAAAAAGGAAGGGCGGAATGTTAACAATAACAAATATAAATGATATATTAGTCACTACAGCGATTGACAGTATTATCTATGGTGAACCATAGATAATACTGTCAATTGCTGCAGTGACTGTCATAGTCTATATGCATTATTGTTAATATTCCGCCCATCATTTTTTTTATTCTGTATCTATTAATTAAAATGTATACTTTTTTTACTCATCATATAATTTGTGCCTTTAAAGTCCATTTAGGGGATATTTCTTCTTTTTCTTTGGGCTTGGATCCTTAGTTCACACAAACACTGAAGAAAACTCCAGTGCTGAGCTTCCACGGTCTGTCCAAGATTGGAGATCGAATACAAACCCGCCATGTGCTTGGAAGCAGGACGATGGAAAATGTTGGAGTAAACAAGTGCAGGCGGGCTATGTCATGTCTGCTGTATATCTCCAGGCAAGAAGCTTACGGTGTAAAGCTTTTTGTAAATAACTGGGCTATGTACAGAAGCTTAGAACCAGACCAGAGACCACATCCCATAATTAGCTAACACCCATTATAACAGGGATCACGGTCTGGAATGATGGGCATCTGACCTCCTTGTCCCCGGAATATCCAGTAGCAGTAATTAGCTGCCATCAGCTAAGCCTGCCGTCTGGATTCTCCTGAACTTTCTTAGGCCCACTAAAGCGGCACACACAGCGAGAGGGACAGACTCCGGGTCTAGGCACTAATCTCACCGCAATTCGGGGGTGACGACCTATCAATGTTCCATCAAGACACGGTGCCTCTAAATTTGGATAAGAGGGTGTCATCCATGTTGAGGATGGATCTTGTCAAAGTATTAAAAGATAATTTGTCATGGAGAGGATTAAGAGTGTTATTATCACCGCATACAAAACTGGCGCTAAAGTTCAAATATGTGCTACAAATAATATACAATGTCACAAAGTCCACATTTCTTTATGTGTAACCGTGTGTCATTCGCCACGCAGAGAATCATTTTGGAAATGGGTCCACCGCCTTTAACCTCTTTGTAACGCAAATATGCGGCCTTCGGTTTGAAGGGGTTGCATAGCTCCCAACTGTTCCTGATTTGGAGCAATGTCCCTCTTTCTTCCTCATTTCCCAGCGTTAAACATTTCATCCAAATTCTAAATTGCTGCATTTGTAAATTTTAAAAGCCAATATAAAGGAATAGTGGTGGTAAAAAAAAAAGCAGTTTTGGATTTCATTAACCTGTTTTTTTTGGTTAATTCTCCTTTAAGGGGGTGTGGCAGGGGGGGCGTGCCCTATGGCTACATGCATTTGCTAGTAGGTGTCCCTCATTCCCATCTCAAAATGTTGGGAGGGCTGGGGTTGCACTTGGGTGGTTACAGTTTTTCTTTTTTAGAGCTGACGCTTGGCTTTCTTGTAATAACAACCGATGCGGCTAAGCAGCCGTTCCGCCCTTACCTTAAAGTGGTTGTAAACCCTTACAAACCACTTTGACCTACAGGTAAGCCTAGATTAAGTCTTACCTGTAGGTCCAAGAAATATCTCCTAAACCTACACGGTTTAGGAGATATTTGCCGAAAGACAGGCACCGCTGCCTACGGCGCATGCGCCGGAGACAGTGGCGCGCAGGCGCACTAAGCGTGGCATCGCCAATGATGAAGATGCTGCGCGATGCCGCGCGTGTCGGCTCCCGTGCGCATGCGCGGGAGTGACGTCATCGCGGCTTCGCCGAATGACAGCGGCGGAGCTGCGAGACTCCAAGAGAAGATGGATGCGCCGGACTACAGGGGACAGCGGTGACTTCGCTGGCTCCTGTGTCAGGTAAGTGACACATAATGGGCTACTATGCGATGCATAGTAGTCCATTATGCTTTGCCTTTGCAGGGAATGAAAAAGGAAGTAAACCCATCAGGGTTTACTTCCTCTAAGTGGGAGTGGATGTCCCCACTGTCTTCCAAGGATCGCTCGGGCTCTTCCGTCCCACTAGAAGACCCAAGCGGCCAGCCAACACGTCTGCTGGCTGGATGGAGACCAGAGCAAAGCCAGAAACGGCTTTGATCGAGTCTCGGATCTAGTTACACGGAAGCGGCCATGACATCACTTCCCGTTTACTGGAGCCATAAAGGCGCCAAATTTTAAAAAATGACAGCATTTAGTGCAGAGGAGGGGTTTGGGGGTCTTATAGACTCCAGATCTCTCCATAAAGAGTACCTATCACGTGCCTATTACTGTCACAGGGGATGTTTACATTTCTTGTGACGGCAATAAAAGTGATTAACCAGTTGCCGACTGCCGCACGACGATGTACGTCGACAGAATGGCACGGGCAGGCATATGGGCGTACCTGTACGTCCCTGCCTTCCCGCGGGTGGGGGGCCCGATCGGGCCCCCCCCCAGTGCCAGCGGCGGTCGGAATCCGTTCAGGAGCGATCCGGGATGAGGGGACGGCCATTCATTCATGGCCACCCCCTCCCGATCGCTCCTGACGAATGGAAGTGCAGCATGACATCACTTCCTCTCCTGTAATGTAAACACAGGCAGGAAGTGATGTAATCTCTCCTCCGTGTCGGTATTTTTCGTTCCGGCACCGAGGAGAGAGGATCAGTGAGTTGCACCAACACTACACTACACAGTAGAACATGCCAGGCACACTCTCACCCCCCCAATCACCCCCCGTCACAGTGACACCAATTGCATTTTTTTTTATTTTTTATTATTGCATTGGTGTCATTTGTGACTGTAATAACTGTTAGGGCAGTTAGGGTTAGCCCCCTTTAGTTCTAGGGTACCCCCCTAACCCCCCCAATAAAGGTTTAACCCCGTGATCACCCCCCGTCGCCAGTGTCACTAAGGCTGGGTTCACATTGCAGCGGTTTATGAGAACGGATGTGATTCGCACCGCACTGCAGTGCAAATCACATCCGATCTCTGTGCGATGCGAGTTCAGCCATACAGATAGTATGGCTGAATTCGCATCGCACCCGCCGCAAACTCGCATGGGACCCTTTTTTTGGTCCGCAGCAGAATCGGATCGCATGGGTGTTCACACCATGCGATCCGATTCCTGTCCGAGTTTGCAGATCGCACTGCGATATGCGAACTGATCTGGGGGTGTCATTAACATTTCACTGACACTCCCAGCAGTTCGCATAGGGCAGTGTGATGCGGGAACCCGCCGCGGATTCGTGGCGTTCCCGCATCGCTCCAGTGTGAACCCAGCCTAATAAGCGATCGTTTTTCTGATCGCTGTATTAGTGTCACAGGTGACGCTAGTTAGGCAGGTAGGTAGGTATTTAGGTTCGCCGCAGCTTTTTATAGCGCCAGGGACCCCCATATACTACCACTAGGGATGAGCCGAACACCCCCGGTTCGGTTCGCACCAGAACTTTCGAACGGACCCCAAATTCGAACGAACGTTAGAACCCCATTGAAGTCTATGGGACTCGAATGTTCGAAATGAAAAGTGCTAATTTTAACGGCTAATATGCAAGATAGTGTCCTAAAAAGGGTTTGGGGACCTGACTCCTGCCTCGGGGGACATGGGTCAATGCCTAAAATGTTTTTAAAAATGGCCGTTTTGGCGGGAGCACCGATTTTAATGACGATTAAAGTGAAAAGAAAAAGTGAAATATTCCTTTAAATATGGTGCCTGGTGGGTGTCTGTAGTATGCCTGTGAAGTACCACGTGTTTCCCGTGTTTAGAACAGTCCCTGCACAAAATGACATTAAACGGAAATAACACCATTTAAAACTGCTTGCGGTTTTAATGTTATATCTGGTTCCTGCAATAAGGGTGAAAATCATTGAGAAAAATGGCATGGGTAGCCCTCCCTGCCCATTACCAGCCTATTTGGGTCTTGTACGCATATTAAGGGGAACCCTGTACCCATATTAAAAAAAGGAAATGCGTGTGGCCCCCAGGCCCTATATACTCAGAACAGCAGTATACAGGCGGTGCAAACAAGACAGGGACTGTGTAGGTTTGTTGTGTTAAGTTGAATCTGTTTGTAATTTTCAACTGGTACATTTTTAAAGTGTAGCTCCAGTCAAAAAAAACTATTTTTAAGCTTTTTGGAAAACATAGGGAAGGGTTATCACCCCTGTATAATTTGTTTTGTCGTCCATCTTTTTTCATCTCACTTGCTGCTGTCTCCTTGCGTTTGTAAGTAGGAGATGTTTGTAAGTTGGATGTTTGAAAGTAGGGGCCTGCCCTATATGCTCTGCAGAAATGGCGGAACAAGGTGTTGGTTTTGCCACAACATTGTAAGCCCTCAAAGTGACTCTTGGTGGGCACTGGAGCGCCCTGCTGTGAACGATTATATCAAGAATTGTAATTACATGCCATTGTTGAACAGTGGTAGAAAAATTGACCTTTGGTGGTTGTGGTGCTGGTGCCACAACACTATAAGTCCTCACCGTTACTCTGGGTGGGCACAGGAAGGGGCCCTCCTGTGAAATATTATATCAAGAATTGTAATTACATGTCCCTGTTAAACAGGGGCAGAAAAATTTGGCTTTAGGCACTGCTGCTGCTGGTGCCACCACACTGCAACCTCTTCCATATACTCTAGTTTTATTGCAGGAATTAGCCCTGCTGCAAAACATTGCATCAAAAATTGTACTTAAACGCCCCTGTTAAACAGGGGCAGAAAAATTGGGCTGATGGCATCAACCAGAAATGTTCTTCCAACATATCAGCGGAGGAGGAAGAGGATAGACAATCAACATAACAGGACAGTCACTCAGCATCAGCATAGGCAGTCTTGAAGGGATGTGGTATTTCAAAAAAAATTATTCGGTTACATCAGCTTCAGGTGCTTGGTAGCTGTGGGTGATCCAAGACTGATTCCTCTTGATGAAGGTCAGTCGATCAACTGATTCGGTGGACAGGCGCACCCTGTGATCGGTAACAAAGCCACCAGCAGCACTGAAGGTGCGTTCCGAAAGAACGCTGGACGCAGGACAGGCCAGTAGCTCAATTGCATACTGTGCAAGCTCTGGCCAGTGATCCATCCTCAAGACCCAGTAAGCCAGAGGATTTTCGGTGGGAAAGGTGTCCAAGTCTGACCTTGCCCCTAGGTATTCCTGCACCATGTAAATCAGACGCTGGCGATGGGTGCTGGAACCGATCATACCTTGGGGCTGCGGACTAAAAAATTGTCTGAAAGCATCAGTCAGACGGCCACCTTCTCCACCGCTCCTTCTGACCGATGCCTCAGCAACACGTTGTCCAGGACCAGGAGTTTGTAACCTCCCAGTCTCTGGGAACGCGTTGCACAGACCTTTCTGCAAGGCCTCCCGGAGATGTCTCATCCTCTGCTCCCTCTGCGATGGCAAGATAAGGTCGGCAACCTTACCCTTGTACCATGGATCAAGGAGAGTGGCCAGCCAGTAATGGTCCCTCTCCTTGATCCGAAGAATACGAGGATCCTTCCGCAGGCTTTGCAGGATCAGGGAGGCCATGCAGCGTAGGTTAGCTGAGGCATTCGGTCCGGAGTCCTCTGGGTCACTAAGGACAACATGATCCGCAGCTACCTCCTCCCAGCCACGTACAAGTCCACGTGTTTCTTGGGACTGTAAATCATCCCTACAAGACTGCTGCTGCTAATGCTGAGTGCCATCCTCCTCCTTCTCCTCCTCCTCCTCTTCCTCCTCCTCATCCTCTTCCTGTGTGATGGGTGGCACAGCAGGAACACTGTCTGGATAAAGGGGGCCTTGAGAGGCAAGGAAGTCCTCCTCTTCCTGCCTCTGTTCTGCCTCAAGTGCCCTGTCCATTATTCCACGCAGCGTATGCTCCAAGAGGTGGACAAGAGGTACAGTGTCACTGATGCATGCACTGTCACTGCTCACCATCCTTGTGGCCTCCTCAAATGGTGACAGGACAGTGCATGCATCCCTGATCATGCCCCACTGGCATGGTGAGAAAAAACCGAGCTCCCCTGACCCTGTCCTGGTGCCGTAGTCGCACAGGTACTCATTGATGGCCCTCTGCTGCGTGTGCAGCCGCTGCAGCATGGCCAATGTTGAGTTCCATCTGGTGGGCATGTCACATATAAGGCGGTTCTTGGGCAGGTTCAACTCCTTTTGGAGCTCAGCCAGCCGAGCACAGGCATTAAATGATCGGCGGAAATGCACACAGACTTTCCTGGCCTGCTTCAGGACATCCTGTAAGCCAGGGTACCTGCCCAAGAACCGCTGCACCACCAGGTTAAGGACGTGAGCTACACAGGGCACATGGGTCAGTTGTCCCTGTCGGAGGGCGGAGAGGAGGTTGGTGCCATTGTCGCAAACCACCATTCCTGGCTTAAGCTGGCGTGGCGTCAACCACCTCTCGGCCTGCCCCTGCAGAGCTGACAAAACATCCGCCCCAGTGTAGCTCCTGTCCCCCAAACAAACCAGCGCAAGCACGGCATGGCATCGTTTTGCCTGCGTACTTGCGTAGCCCCTGGAACGCCTACGGAGCACCGCTGGTTCTGAGGACAGAGCACTGGAAGAGGCCATGGAGGAAGAAGAAGAGGAGGGGGTGGAGGAGAGAGGTGTGTCACAACCAATAGTAGCATTTTGGAGGCGTGGTGGCGGAACAACCTCCAACACTACTGCACCTTGTCCTGCATCCTTCCCAGCTGCCAGAAGAGTGACCCAATGGGCCGTGAAAGACAGGTAACGTCCCTGTCCACGCCTGCTGGACCATGAGTCAGAGGTAATATGCACCTTACCGCTGACCGCCCTGTCCAGCGAGGCAAGGACATTGCCTTCCACATGCCGGTAGAGAGCCAGAATCGCCTTCCGTGAGAAAAAGTGGCGTTTGGGGACCTGCCACTGAGGAACCGCACATTGTACAAACTCACGGAAGGGGGCCGAGTCTACCAACTGAAAAGGCAGCAGTTGAAGTGCTAGCAATTTAGCCAAGCTAGCATTCAACCGCTGGGCATGTGGATGGCTGGGAGTGAACTTCTTCCGCCGGTCCAGCAGCTGGGGCAGGGACATTTGCCTGCTATAATCGGACGTGGGTGTACCGCTAGCAGAGTTCCCGGAAGCACTTGGCTGTGACACACCTAATTCTACACCTTCATTCCTCTCAGAGCAGGTTTCAGAGAGGACTGAAGGTCTAGTGGGGTTGGAGATGCCAGCTGATGAGGAGCAAGGAGAGGTCCGCTTTGTTCTTTGGTGTGGGTCTTTGAGGTACGCTTGCCAACGAGCTGCATGGCAGGTCAACATATGTCTGGTCAAGCATGTGGTGCCCAAGCGGCTGATGTTTTGGCCACGTGAGATACGCTTGAGACATATGTTGCAAATAGCAGCGGTGCGATCTGATGCACTCGTCTCAAAAAAGGCCCACACCAAAGAACTTTTAGAATAACGCGCAGAAGCAGCGCTCTGCACAGGCGGAGCTCTGCGGTGTGATTCAGTCGGTGTGCTGCCCCTAAGCTGGCCCCCGGAGGGCATCCTGCCTCGTTGGACATGTGCCTCCTCCTCCTCCTCTCTCCTACCAGGCACCCACGTGGAGTCAGTGCCCTCATCATCCCCTCCCTCTTCATCGCTGTAGGAAACCTGGCAGTATGCTGCAGCTTGTGGAACATGACTGCCAGATTGCTGTCCTTCTTGAGCATCCCCTCTCTCTGCGCTCACGCTACTGCCTTCCTCTAGCTGAGTGTCATCATCAGAGCCCACAAAACACTGGGCATCCTCCTGGAGCATGTACCCAACACTGTGCTCAAAGAGTTCAGGAGACTCCTCAGGAGGACGTGGTGGGTCTAGGGAAGGAGTCACTGATGATGACATTGAGAGGAGGGAAAACGATGCGTTGGCAGCTGCTTTGCTACTACCCTGAGACTGGGTGAGAGAGGATGAGGAGGATGAAGAGGGCTTGGTCATCCACTCTACCAAGTCGTTGGCATGTTGCGGTTCAACATGTCCAGCTGCCGAAAAGAAGGACAAGCGTGTCCCATGGCCACGTGCTGATGACAATGCACCGCGTCCACGACCAGCACTGTTGTCTCTAGACACAGAGCCTGCTTGCCCTCTTTTATCGGCTCGCGCCTGTCTGCCTCTCCTTGCTGGCCTTCCAGACATGGTAATGGCCTAAAGGGAGTTGGGTAAAACAGCAGTTGGGTAGTGTATATTGTGCTGGAGGCACACAACACCCACTAACTCCTGCAGATGCCTTTATTATAGAACACCAGAGATAAAGGGGTATATACAGATGTATACTGAGCTGTGCTGGAGGCACACACAACTTCCAATAACTCCTGCAGATGGCAAGTGGGCTCAAATAGAGAACAGCTATGTAGGTGGATATAGCGGTATGTACTGGGTACAGAGCACGCAGACAGCACGCACTATCTCCTAACACTACTGGCTGCAAGCTCTATTATAAAAGATAGATCACTAGCTATATAGGTGAGGTGAATATAGCGGTGTATACTGTTGTCAGGGCACGCAGACAACAACCACTACACAACAGCAAGATAGAAAATCGGCCGAAAACGATCGGTGTGTACTGTGTTGAAGGTACACAGAACACCCACTGCTTCAGACGCCAACACACTACACGAGGCCGCCGCCGCGATGGCGGCCTTATATAGTGTGGGGCGTGCACTACACAGCCTGAGCTATGATTGGCCACAGGCATCCTGCCTGTGGCCAATCATGGCTCTCCTCGCTGCTGGCACTGCGATTGGCCAAGCATGCGGGGTCACAGTGCATGCTTGGCCAATCATGAGCCAGCAATGCACTGCGCCATCGCAGTGCATTGTGGTCCGTGAGTGCCACACGAATTTGACGCGAACGGACCAAAATGTTCGGATTTCGCCGAACGGACGAACAGCCAATGTTCGAAACGAACGTACGTTCGACTCGAACACGAAGCTCATCCCTAACTACCGCATAAAGCCCCCTGATTGCCCCCTAGTTAACCCTTTCACCAGTGCTCACCATATAACTGTTACAGGTGACGCTGGTTGGTTAGTTATTTTTTTTTATAGTTTCAGGGCACCCGCCATTTATTACCTAATAAAGGTTTAACCCGCTGATCACCCGGCGGGTGATATAAGTTTGAGGGTCAGATAAGGTCTGCATCGCCCCAGGCAGCGTCAGGTTAGTGCCAGTACCGCTAACACCCACGCACAAAGCATACACCTCCCTTAGTAATATAGTATCTGATCAGATCTATATTAGCGTCGCCAGCAGTTTAGGTTTCCCAAAACGCATTGTTAGCGGGATCAGCCCAGATACCTGCTAGCACCTGCGTTTAGCCCCTCCGCCAAGCCCAGCCCAGCCCACCCAAGTGCAGTATCGATCGATCAATGTCACTTACAAAACACAACACACAACTGCAGCATTCGCAGAGTCAGGCCTGATCCCTGCCATCGCTAACAGTTTTTTTTTGTAGCGTTTTGATACAGTCGCTGACAGCCTAGGTGCTTTTATACCTATGAGTCTCACTAGTGTACCCCTAAATTTAGGGGTGTCTACTTTCCAAAATGGGGTCATTTGGGGGGGGGGTTTGTGCCATCTTGGCATTTTATGGCCTTCAAAACTGCGATAGGTAGTGAGGAGTGAAATCAAAAATTTACACCCTTAGAAAGCCTGAAGGCGGTGCTTGGTTTTCGGGGCCCCGTACGCGGCTAGGCTCCCAAAAAGTCCCACACATGTGGTATCCCCGTACTCAGGAGAAGCAGCAGAATTTATTTTGGGGTGTCATTTCACATATGCCCATGGCATGTGTGAGCAATATATCATTTAGTGACAACTTTGTGAAAAAAAAATAAAAAAAAAGTTTGTAATATTCCCGCAACTTGTGGCAAAATATAAAATATTCCATGGACTCAACATGCCTCTCAGCAAATAGCTTGGGGTGTCTACTTTCTAAAATGGGGTCATTTGGGGGGGGGGTTTGTGCCATCTTGGCATTTTATGGCCTTCAAAACTGTGATAGGTAGTGAGGAGTCAAATTACAAATGTATGCCCTTAGAAAGCCTGAAGGCGGTGATTGGTTTTCGGGGCCCACATGTGGTATCCCCGTACTCAGGAGAAGCAGCAGAATGTATTTTGGGGTACAATTCCACATATAACCATGGCATGTGTGAGCAATATATCATTTAGTGACAACTTTGTGTAAAAAAAAAGGGACCTTGTAAATAAGTACTGCCGTGCAGGAGCCAGATCTCCCTGAAATGCCTGCTGCATCCATGCCCCTTGCTATCCCTGATCGTAAAGGAGCCAGCGTCAGAGGGGAGTCTTGCCCTCAGGTAAGCTGGAAGGGGAGTGCAGGGGCAAAGACATAGATTGGGGATCCCCCAGACTGATTGTGAAATTTGTGTCCCTAGAAAAGCTAGCGGAGTGGTCATCTCCTGGAAGCTGCAGGAGGAATGGGAGACAGGGGGTTCCCAGGTCCTGCAAGTGCCGTCCGAGGAGGGGAGAGCAGACAGATTTTGCTGGGGAGCCTAGAGATACTACAGGAACTCATATCTGCAGCAGACAACTATTTGTCCGAAAGACCCTTCACCACCCAGACCAGAGCGCCCACTTATAGGCAGTGGGTGAAGAGGTCCCCTGACGCCTGTTTCCTGCCCGGGAAAGGAAAACCTAGAGAGCTCCCCAGGTTTTCCCGGTTTCAACGGGAGTTTCAAAGGAGGGTTGCTTTGGAGTGGGGTCTGGACTTCCTCCATGTCTATCCTGAAGTCATGGACATTGTTGAGGACTCCCGGGGAGAGTAGGAGGATGACCTGATTTGGGAGTTTCTGCACATCCCTAAGCTGCTGCGGGTGCCAGAGTATGAGGAAACCTGGGCCCCCGCTTTGTGGACATTCAAAAGGAATGGCGGCTGAGGAGGTCCATCTACAGGGACAGAGTGATGGCTGCCAGGATGGGACATAGGGTTAACACCTCTCCGGGAATTCACCCGGACAGTCTGAGTTTTGAATCATGTGTCCGGGTTTCAGTCCTCCTGAAACCCAGACACATACCTCCCAAATGTCCTGCAGATCTGGACTGAAGTCCTGGAACCAGTGCAGAAGCAAGTTCCGATAATGGGCTCCATTCAGTAAGGTATCCTCAATGAGTGAAATGTGCTCTCACACAGTGCATCCAGGGAGGCTTCCTGTTGGCAGTGCCTGCCTGTGCTCTGGCTTCTCCCCCGCCTTATTCACCTTTGCAGTCATTGGTTGCTAGGACCTCCGGCGTTCTAGCAACCAATGATGCACTTTGCCACTGTGCACAGTTGAAGGAAAATAGCACTTTGTAGAGCTGCTCCACTTCCCAGCTCCTTTCCCCAACTCCATCTCCCTCTTCCTGGCTTGCAGTGGCTGCCACATGGTAAGGCAATCTAATGGGGATCTTTAAGGGGCAGGGGCACTGATATAAGGGGGTCTCTGATCTAAAGGGTGGCTTCTATGGGGGGGGTGATAATCTAATAGTATGTCTATATGGGGGGGGGGGGTTCTAATATAAGGGGACTCTCATCTAATTGGGGTCTGTAAGGGGGTGGGGTGCTTGTATAAGGTGACTCTGATATAATAGGGGGTCTCTAATGCTGCGTACACACACGACCGTTGTTTCCGCCAGAATAACCTCTGACGGTTTTTACGACGGAGTTCCGCTGAAACGGACTTGCCTACACACGATCACACCAAAGTCCGATCGTTTAGAACGCGGTGACGTACAACACGTACGACGGGACTAGAAAAAGGAAGTTCAATAGCCGGTAGCCAATGGCTGCCCTTGCGTCGTTTTTGGTCCGTCGGAACAGCATACAGAAGAACGGTTTTCCCGATAGGAATTGATTCCGTCGGAAAGATTTAAAACATGTTTTATTTCTAGGTCCGTCAGAATTATCGAAAAAAAAAAAAAGTCTGCTGAAACCCCCCACACGATCGGAATATCCGATGAAATGATTCCATCTGACTTTTTGTGCCGGAAAGACCGACCGTGTGTACACGGCATAAGGCTACATTCACACCCGAAATTAGGGCCAGTGTGAATAGTAGCTATGCTGTTGCCAGCCCTGTTCACTATGAAGGTAATCGCTGGCTGTGCAGACAGCAGTGAATAGCGGAGGCCGCCGGTGATCTGTTATAATGAACATGGCCACACCCAGGGCTTTTTTTTCCTCAGAGAATAGGTGCAGGAACTCCCTCCTTCCGAGTCCCCTATTGTGTCCACATCCGACCACCATTCCTTGGTTCCACCCCCTACCCACCCCCCGAGCACCGTTCCTTGGTTCCACCCCCTACCCCCCCTCCGAGCACCATTCCCTGGTTCCATCCCCTACCCCCCCCCCCCCCTCCGAGCACCATTCCTTGGTTCTACCCCCCCTCCCCTTCCGAGCACCGCTCCTTGGTTCCAATCCCTACCCATCTCCGAGCACCGTTCCTTGGTTCCAACCCCTACCCACTTCCGACCACCGTTCCTTGGTTCCACCCCCTCCGAGCACCGTTCCTTGGTTCAACCACCTACCCCCCTCCGAGTACCAGTCCTTGGTAGGTACCACCCCTACCCCCCTCCGAGGACCGTTCCTTCGTTCCACCCCCTACCCCCCCAGAGCACCGTTCATCATTGGTTCCACCACCTACCCCCCTCCGAGGACCATTCCTTGGTTCCACCCCCTACCCCCCTCCGAGGACCATTCCTTCATTGAGTGAGTGAATGACTTGTATAGCGCTACCTATGCAAACTGAATCGCCTCTGGGTGCTTTCTTGCCACCAGAGTCCATCTGCGGCTTTTTTTTTTTTTTTTTTGCGTGGTCCTTTACCCCTTAAGGTCCTGACACGCTTACAAACACATACAACTTTGACATACACATATAAATTAAGGCCAATTTTTGTTTAGACAAGGTCTAATTAACCTACCAGCATGTCTTTGGAGTGTGGGAGGAAACCGGAGTGCACGGAGGAAACCCACGTAGGGACAGGGAGAACATGCAAACTCCAAGCAGATGGTTTCGTGGTCAGGATTTGAACCAGCGACGCCTATGGCATTTTTTGTGCTTTTTGCAGATTTGCTCTACACAACGTGTTCCATAGGAAACAATGTTAAATGGACTGCAGTGCAAATTTGCAAAAAGCACTAAAACTGCATAGGTGTGAATCCAGCCTTACCAAGCAGCCCGCCTCGTGCGTGGCCCTCTTCCGAAGAGTCCTCCCCTGGTTGCATGACGAGTTGCTGGGCCTCTCCAAAACCCGAGACGGCACCGGACCACTTTAGAATCCTCCTTCCAGTAACTGTGCCTCGGACTAGACAGTACCGAGACTCGGAAACGGATGGATCCGGACCCCAGGCCATGAGGGCCCCTGGGGGCTGGTCAGGAGGACCAGGACAATGGAGTCAGAACATGCTTCTGGACCGGAACCCAGAACCATGTGACTTCAGCACCTTAAGTACCCTCTCCCGGAATACACAGCAAGACAACGCACCCGCTGTGAGAGAGAGAGAGAGAGAGAGAGAGAGAGATTGGTACCCAATGCGTCCAACCAGACTGCGTTCCAATGCCTATCCAAGGTGTTAACTACACCTATGGCCAGGCAGAACATAGTACAGCACAACCAAACTGATGCCAAAACCACAATTTAGACGGCTTTCACACCAAGCCTCCCATAGTGTCGGTGCTAAAACTGCGCCATTTTTAGCGGAGTTTTACTGTCGGATTTGCAGCGCATTTTGGCCGCTAGCGGTGCGCTTTTACCCCCCCTGCTAGTGGCTGAGAAAGGGTTAAAATTGCCCGCAATAGCAGCGCTGCCCCATTGATATCAATGGGGAGCAGTGGTGGAGGAGCAGTAAACACACCACTCCAAAGAAGCTGCTGGCAGGACTTTTCCTGACGTCCTGCCAGCGCACCGCTCCAGTGTGAAAGCCCTCGGGGGCTTTCACACTGGAAACAATGGAGCAGCAGTTTAAGGGCGGATTGCAGGCGCTATTTCTAACGCTATAGCGCCTGCAAAACGTCCTCGGTTTGAAAGGGGTCTTAGAACAATTAACCCCAAGACTCAACTATAGTCTTGGGGAAAAAACAAAATATAGAGACATAGCGCATACCCTTCAGGAGTACCGGCGCTACACAAAGTATTCAAAGAAAAGCTGATCTTGATGGTTTGAATACTTTAAAGCGCAGTGGAGGCGTTTGGGGTCTTATATACCCCCGATCTCTCCATAAAGGGTACCTGCTAATGCCTATTACTGTCACAGGGGAGGTTTATATTCCTTGTAACAGCAATAACAGCGATAAAACAACAAAAAAAAATGTAAATGTCAATTTATTTTTAAATGTAAAAAAATATCGGCAGGAGAGGTGGCCGAAATATCGATATCGTAATGGCACCAAAAAAGAAAAAAAGGTTTTCAGTCGATCCCAATGTGTTTTTTTTTTTTCCATGCTGTTTGCAGAAATGCAGGGCATGTTTCATAACATGGGTTCCTATGGAACACGTTCATGTCAGAGCATTTTTGCGAGTTTTTGGAAAGGGTCAGGGACTTTTTTTTTTTTTTTTTAAAGCAAAAAAACTGCTTTTTTTGGGGTTCAATAGACTTCAATGGAGATGCTGCAGAAAAGCATGTAATGCGTTTTTGATGCATTTTGCACTATTTAATCTGCCGCGCAACAAACTGGCCAAATAAAAAGAAAAAAAAACGCATCCAAAAAAAAAATCACTACACATGTCTAAAAATGCAGAAAGCACAGCAAAAAGCACTGCAGAAACGCTCAAAAGCAACAAGCGTAGATGTGAATTGAGCCTTAGGCTGGGTTCACACTGCTGCGGCTAGGAGACCCGGATGTGATTCGCACCGCACTGCAGTGCAAATCACATGCGATCTCTGTGCGATGCGAGTTCAGCCATACAGATAGTATACAGATAGTATGGCTGAATTCGCATCGCACCCGCTCCAAACTCGCACAGGACCCTTTTTTTGGTCCGCAGCAGAATCGGATCGCATGGGTGTTCACAAAATGCGATCCGATTCCTGTCCGAGTTTGCAGATCGCACTGCGATATGCGAACTGATCTGGGGGTGTCATTAAGGTTTCACTGACACTCCCAGCAGTCCGCATAGGGCAGTGTGAACTGCTGCCGGGAGGCATGCGATGCGGGAACCCGCCGCGGATTTGCGGCGTTCCCGCATCGCTTCAGTGTGAACCCAGCCTTTGAGGAGGGAAATGCAAAGATCAGATTGAAGTGATGAGTCACCAGAGTATCCACAGGGAAAGCCGAAGGATCCCTGGTCCTGGCGATGAACCTGGATGCCAGGAGGTCCACCATCCCTGTATCCCTCATCTCCCACAGAAAGGTTGAAACCGCACCAGGTGAAGAGCCATTCCCTCCCCCCCCCCCCTAGATTCAGACAACCAAGCAAGTTGTCCCCGCCAATTTTCCACACCTGGGATTTTACATAATTACATAGTAAGGTTGAATAAAGACACCAGTCCATCCAGTTCAAAATGTGAGTGTCTACAATTGTCCCTATCCCTGTACATTGCACACTCACATCGGTCCCTACCCTCAAGGAGCCCACAATCCAAGATCACCATTCATATACTAGGGCCAATTTTTTTGGATAGAAGCCAATTAACCTACCTGCATGTCTTTGGATTGTGGGAGGAAACCGGAGTACCCAGAGGAAACCCACACAGGCACAGGGAGAACATGCAAACTCCATGCAGGTAGAGTCGTGGTTGGGATGTGGACCGAAGGAGGGACCTAAATGTGCAGTTCTGCCCAAGGATAACCAGTCTGCTTCCTTTTGTACAGTACGACTTGTGGTGCCGCCCTTCAGTCTGAGGCAGTGGATGTCCTCCTCTACACTGTCTCTCTTTTAGTCAATCAAAAGGAAGAGCAGCCTATGGTTGTAGGATTCTACACCTAACCTTGCCC
Organism: Lithobates pipiens; assembly: GCF_037356315.1. Taxonomy (NCBI): domain Eukaryota; kingdom Metazoa; phylum Chordata; class Amphibia; order Anura; family Ranidae; genus Lithobates; species Lithobates pipiens. The sequence continues at coordinate 4,482,116 of NW_027507903.1, forward strand.
TGGCCATAAACATTCCCATCCCATTTGTTGCAGCCTGCCCCTTCCCCCTACATTGTAAAAGTGTGGACAGCCTATGACCGTGGGTTTTCTCCTGACTAATCCTTGATGGCTGTAAAGCGTTGTGGTGGCACTGTCTGAACAGTCAGGTGACCATGCAACCGCCAGAGCTGAAGGGACAACTGAATCCTCCTGAGATCCTGGATGTTGATGGGAAGATGGACTTCTTGGCCTGACCAAGGCAGCACATCTGTCATGAGAACTCCACATCTATGGAAGGAAGGAATTTCCCCGACTCCAGTGCCAGGTTGGAAATACACCACGTCCAGGAGAGTAGGTCATTGAAGGTCACATGCATGGGTCCAGGGACTGAGCTTCTTTGTCCCAGGATGCTGCAAAAGGTCCGGAGTGATAAGGATGCTTCAAGGAAAAGCAGTATGCCCAAAACAACTCCTCGCTCTAGATCGCATTTGGGCTCATAAACCTTAACCACTTCGCGCCCAGGCCAATTCTGACATTTCTCTCCTACATGTAAAATTCCTAATTTTTTTGCTAGAAAATTACATAGAACCCCCAAATGTTATATATGTTTTTTTTTTTTTTTTTTAGCAAAGACCCTAGAGAATACAATGGCGGTCGTTGCAACTTTTTATCTAGCACGGTATTTGCACAGCAATTTTTCGAACACGTTTTTTTCAGAAAAAAAAACGTTTTTTTTTTTTTAAGCATGAAAAACAGTAAAGTTAGCCCAATTTTTTTTTGCATAATGTGAAAGAGGAGGATACGCCGAGTAAATAGATACCCAACATGTCACGCTTCAAAATTGCACGCGCTCGTGGAATGGCGCCAAACTTTGGTATTTAAAAATCCCCATAGGCGACACTTTACATTTTTTTTTACTGGTTACATGTTTTGGGTTACAGAGGAGGTCTAGGGCTTGAATTATTGCTCTCGCTCTAACGTTCGCGGCGATACCTCACATGTGTGGTTTAAACACCGTTTTCATATGTGGGCGGGACTTATGTATGCGTTCACTTCTGTGTGCGAGCTCATGGGGACAGGGACGCTTTACATTTTTTTTTTTCTTATTGTTAATTTTATTTTTTTCGTTTGACACTTAAAAAAAAATTGATGACTTATTCCTATTACAAGGAATGTAAACATCCCTTGTAATAGGAATATGGCACGATCGGACATATTTACAGTGAGATATGGGGTCAACATCTCACCTCTAGGCTGGGAAGAATATATATTAAAAAAAAAAAAAAAAAAAAAATCCTGGCTTCCCTGCCAAATCGGCGCCATTAATTTGAATACCGAGGCCGGGCGTGACGTCATAACATCGCGCCCGGCCTCCGAACGATCATAGAGACTCCGGGGACGATCTGGTCCATCGGAAATCTCTATGGTAGCTGGCAGGGGGCCAGTGGATCCTGTGACCGACTCACCGATGGAAGCGGTGAGTCGGTACAAGCACCGGAGGGCGGCGGGGGGGGGGGGGGGGCGCGTCCCCTCCCGCCACCCGTAAGAACGATCAAGCAGCGATAAAACGCCGATATCTGAATGATGTCTGTGGCCTCAGGCATCATTCAGATATAACCACCAAAAGCCCATGATGTCAATAGACGTAGTATGGGCGCCAAGTGGTTAAAGTGGAAGTAAACGCTCCTATCATTTTCAGCCAAGGAAGCTGCCATCTTTGCCTCTGTTTAATCTCCAACTGCTATGGTGCTGCACATGTGATTCGTTAGGACACCAGCCATTGGATGGTTTGATAGTTTGGCAGAGAGCACAGCCAATGTGCAGTTAGCATTCCCAGCATGCCTTTTTTTTTTTTTTTTTTTAGCTGTTTAAATTGATGGGTTTACTTCCACTTTAAGGAGAAAGCAAAAAAATAAAAATAAAAAAGGGAGGCCGCCGCTCTCAAGTACCTGGGAGTTTGGCTGACACCAAAAATATCACAGATCTATGAACACAATTTCCCTCCCATTCTTAATTTGATCAAAAAGGACCTCCAGACATGGGACAAACTTCTCCTGGTTTGGAAGAGCAGCCATATGCAAAATGATCATTCTGCCAAAACTTCTCTATTTATTCAGGAATTTTCCAGTCAGTATACCCCAGAGCTTTTTTTTTTTTTTTTTTTTTTTTTTTAAAGCCATCGCCTCAATCCAAACAAATTTTATTTGGGTGCACAAACCACCTAGAATTAAATCTAGCCTATTGTCAGGTTCAAGACAAAGGGTGGGATGGGCATACCCAATTTTAAAAATCTACTATTTCGCAGCCCACGTCACTAGAATCATTGACTGGCACTGCCACCGTAAACTTAAAGACTGGATTCTCTTACAGGACGAACCAAGTCCCATTACCCTACAATTCTCACCATGGATTCCCTGGTCGAGTTACCCTCCCCCCCCCCCCCATCCCTAAAAACGCACCCTCTAATTGGCACCACATTGGAAATCTTCCGGATATGTCATCCTCATTGAGCCCCCTCACATCCCTGCAGAACAACCCTGATTTCCAACCAGGGATGGAGAACCACCATCTCCATCCTCCAAATACACCTAGGACTCTACTAGCCATGAACTGTTTTCGCAACAACACTTTCAAAGAACTCAGAGAATTTAAAGCAAACAACACCCCCCGACCTACCTATGCGAACCTACTTTCAGGTCCAGTTACCTTAACCACCCCGCTAGAAGAAACAATTTCAGTAGGCAACCCACAGAGTTGGAGTCACTGTGCCTGGAGGGTGAACCAAAGTTGATCCGGGGAAAATCCGATCGCCTCTTGGGGGATCAGGGAGGAAATTTTTTTTTCCCCTGCTGTAGCAAATTGGAGCATGCTCTGCTGGGGTTTTTTTTTTTTCACCTTCCTCTGGATCAATTGTGGGCATAAAATTGGGTATTTGGATTGTACGATTATTTTTTATTTTATTTATTTGTTTTTAAGGTTGAACTGGATGGACTTGTGTCTTTTTTCAACCTGACTAACTATGTAACCCATTCAAAAAGCCCCCTCCCTCTCTTATGCCTGGCTACGAGACAGAACTATGACTGGAGACAACAGATTCAGAGAGCTGGTCGAAAGGCCTAGGCAAGCCTATTACAGACAAACAATGGATGAGGGCGTGCTTAATTTGCCCACAAATGCTCTCTCGGCACTAGAACGCAAGAGGACGCATACAAATTGCTAACTCACTGGTATGCCACGCCTGCAAAACTACACCTATGGTTTCCACAGACACCTGCTGGCATTGCCAAGGAGACAGGGGTACACTTTCATATTTGGTGGCAATGCCCCTTAATATCACCCTATTGGGATGCAGTTAGAAAGGTGATGTACCAGATTACAGAAACAAAGGCCGAAACTGGACACAGCGTGTCGTCTGCTGACGTCTCCTTCCACAGATACAAAAAATTCATTATCAAAGCATCTGTTAAATGCAGCTACAGCACTCATACCACTCTCTTGGAAATCCACGCAAATTTCTTCAGTTCAAGACTGGCTACATAGAATAGCCGATTGTCTGCAGCATGGAGGAGACGATTACCCAGCCCAGTGACAACTCTGAACGCTTCCACAAAACCCGGACTCCTTGGTTCCTGTTTAAGTCCTCCCAAGCGTTTGACGATCTGATAATAAATCGATTAGGCCGATCGGATTCCAACTGACCCGTTCTGAACAGCTTTCAACCTTTACTACCTAGAAATCAACTACGGATATGCCATTGCCATATTGCTGATCAGAGATTTAATGCCAACTAGTACTAAGCAGTACTAAGCCCACCCACTTAGGCGATATGTCCTGCGTAGGGCTCACACCCTTTTCTACCCCTACCCCCTACCCATCCTAGTTCCTTCCTTCTTCCCATTTCTCTTTGCTTTCACTCTCTACCCCTAACCTATCCCCATTAATGAACAATACTACTTGTGTAACTTATCCAACAGCTTATGTCAAGTCTGGTTCCTGCAAAAACGCAGTATTAATTTACCCTGATCCAGAACCCAGCCTGTTCAATGTACATTCTAGAGAGCTCATACCGCATTGTTATGCATCATTGTATACCTGTTATTCGCTATTTGGGAGCTGCGTCTCCCCATTCTACTTTTTTACTTATCTTTCAATAAGCCTGGATGTTATAAGCAAAAAAAAAAAAAGTTTGAAATAAATAGGTCCTTTCCAGCTTAAGCAGCCCTGCTTAAAGTGGTTGTAAACCCTTACAAACCACTTTGACCTACAGGTAAGCCTAGATTAAGGTTTACCTGTAGGTCCAAGAAATATCTCCCAAACCTATACGGTTTAGGAGATATTTGCCTGAAGACAGGCACCGCCGTCTACAGCACATGTGCCGTAGACAGCGGCGCGCAGGCGCACTGAGCGTGGCATCCTCGATAACGAAGATGCAGCGTGTCTTGGCTCCCGTGCGCATGCGCGGGAGCGACGTCATCGCGGCTTCGCCGAATGACAGCGGCGGAGCTGCAAGACCCACAGAGAAGATGGATGCGATGGACTACAGGGGACAGCGGTGACTTCGCTGGCTCCTGTGTCAGGTAAGTGACACATAATGGACTACTATGCGATGCATAGTAGTCCATTATGCTTTGCCTTTGCAGGGAATGAAAGAGGAAGTAAACTCATCAGGGTTTACTTCCTCTTTAAAGTGGTTGTAAACCCTTACAAACCACTTTGACCTACAGGTAAGCCTAGATTAAGGCTTACCTGTAGGTCCAAGCAATATCTCCTAAACCTATATGGTTTAGGAGATATTTGCCCGAAAACGGGCACCGCTGTCTACGGCGCATGCGCCGTAGACAGCGGCGCGCAGGCGCACTGAACGCTGCAGTTCCAAGAATGGAGCTGCCGCATTTGTCGACTCCCGTGCGCGCCGAATGACAGCGGTGGAGCTGCGAGACGCCACCAGCAAGATGGATGCGGCGGACTACAGGGGACAGCGGGGACTTCGCTGGCTCCTGTGTCAGGTAAGTGACACATAATGGACTACTATGCGATGCGATGCGATGCATAGTAGTCCATTATGCTTTGCCTTTGCAGGGAAAAAAAGAGGAAGTAAACTCATCAGGGTTTACTTCCTCTTTAAGCTGGAAAGAACCTATATTTCTTTGGAACTGTTTTGCTTTCTCCTTAATGTTAAAATTGATTATAGCAGCTGCTTAGTTCAATTTACTACTTATTTTGAGCGCTGGATAAGTGACCCTCGTTTGCTTTTACTTATTGGGCTCATGAACTACTTCAAAACCAGGCCAATTCTAACATTCCTCTCATCCATGCAAAAATCTGTTTTTTTTTTGCTAGAAAAATGCTTGGAACTTGAACTTTTATTTTTTTAAGCAGAGGTCCTAGAGAAGAAAAATGGTGGTTGTGGCAGTTTTTTTTTTTTTCATGTCACGTGATATTTGTGCAGTACTTTTCCAAATGCAAATTTTTGGAAAAAATAAATTAAATTAATGCATTTTAGTGCACTCTAAACCCTCACTTTATAATAAAAAAATAAAAAAAAACACTATTCATGCATTTTAGTGCACACAAACGATAGAATACCCATTTAAAAGGCTTACTAAACCCTCGCTTTATAATAAAAAAAAATAAAATAAACCACACTATTCATGCATTTTAGTGCACACAAACACAATACCCATTTAAAGGCTTACTAAACCCTCGCTTTTAAAAAAATAAATAAAAACAACAAACATGTCATACTCATCTCCACGGTGCACAGAGTGGCCCCTCGATCCTCCTCTTCTGGTGGTCCCTCATCGTCGCTAGTAGCTCCTCCCGGCATCGAGTACCCACGTCAGAGAAGCGTTCTCCTTTGGTGGACACCCGTGTGGGCGCATTCCCGGAGTCCATTCATGGACACAGAAAGCAGGACTTGGGCCCGCCTGCGCGTCATTGGATTTGATTGACAGCAGTGGAAGCCAATGGCTGCGCACCTATCAATCTATGCAATCAGTACACGAGACACCAGCTGGTGTGCTCATCCTCGGGGAGAACCTACATGGGTTCAGGCAAGTAAAAAATGGGGGGGGGGGGTGGTGGGCTGCAGCACTACAGAAGATTTTTCACCTTAATGCAAAACATACATACAACCCCTTTAATGTAAATTTTAAATGCTGTTACGCCGTGTAAATAGATACCAAACATGTCATGCTTAAGATGTGCACACGCCCGTGGAGCCGAGCCAAGCTACAATAGAATATACTATCCATAGGCAATGCTTTAAATGCCTTCACAGGTTACCAGTTTAGAGTTACACAGGATGTTGTCTGGTGCTCATTATCGCTCTCGCTCAGACATGTGCGGAGGACATCGCACATGTGGGGCAATCGCTGTTTACATATGCAGGACCTAGGTGTGCATTTGCTCATGAGCACAGGGTGACAGGGGAACTTTACATACCACCACCCCCCCCCCCCCCCCCCCCGCCTTTCATAGATTTTTTTTTTGGGGGGGGGGGGGGGGGGGGGAGATCAACTTTATTGCTATCACAAGGGATGAACAACATCCCTCATGACAGCATAGGCAGTGACAGGTCCTTTTTTACCTTGGGGTCTATTAGAACCCAGACCTCTCCTCTGGCCTCCACCACTTCCTGCCCGTAGGACGTCATTAGATCAAGGTGATTATACCAGGATGAAGCCTGCAGCTACGGGCATCATACAGAAGTCTTCTTCAGCTGATCCCCTCTAACATAAAAGGCTTCCTAGTGGCAGATTAGCCGCTGGATAGCTTTTACAGGCAGCGGAAGGGGGAACGTCCCGTTCCCAGTCCTCACCCCCACGATCTGAGAGCCTGCAATCTGATCAGGCTTTGAGGCTGGGTTACCCCAGAGCTGGCTGAAGATGTGATCATCTCTACAAATCAGAGGTAAATATCACCATTTTTATTTCCTAGAAAGCCAAGATCATTTTATTATTTTTTTTTTTTTAACCCAAGCTGTCCAGAGAGATTTGGGGACCCCACATGTCTCCATAAAGAGGACCTGTAATCCCTCATTTCTTTCACAGGGGATGTTTTCTTGTGATAGGAATAAAAGCGATAAAAAAAAAAAAAAAAAGTGACCCCCAACTCTAAACTGGTAACCGTTTCCAATTTTTAAAGGGTCAGCTATGAAAAAAAAAAAAAAAAAAAAAAAAAAAAAAAAAAAAAAGGGACCGTATTTTTGCACCATTCCACGAACGTGCGCAAATTTTAAAGCATGACATGTTTGGCATTTACTTGGCATAACCTCCTTTATATCTTACCAAAATAATTGGGTTTTTATATTTTTTTTGCACTAAAAAGTTATTAAAATGCACTTTAAAAAATAAAAATGTAATTGCATGGGGGTGGGGGTTGGGAACAGGACACCTGTGCAAATACCATGCGACATAGAAATTCTGTAGGGTCTCTCCTTAATTTTTTATTTTTTTTTGGAGGATCGAGTCATTTTCCAGCAAAAAATACATAGCGTATTTTTCCATGTAGGGGAGAAGTGTCCGAATTAGCCTGGATGGGAAATGGTTAAATTACTCTTCCAATGGAGAGCCCATCATGTATGGGAGACCTGGAGAGTAAAAGGCACTTGGGTGGGGAGGGACTGGTCCTGTGAACCTGAATTTGGTCTTGTCTGGAAAGAGGGATTTATTTTTAGTGCCCCCCCCCCCCCCCCCATGGACGGCTCTTTCACACACTCCTCTTTGATCATAAACCATGTTAACACGTTGGGCCTATTTCTGCTCACAGCTGAGCCGGCCACACAAGCAGCTAAATCTCGTCCTGCTGGGAATATTTATGTCACGGGTGACAACTCGGTCACATCGGCTCCTGTCTGGTGCCAACGAAGTCAATTCCGGGATAAGACACAGGACGCGCGGCGGCATCTCGCAAAAATATCAGCGTCCGACATGGAGAAAAACACAAGATGCTTCAACATTATGGGATGTACGTTTATTCGGGTCTGGTGCGGCATACACACAGCAGAGCAAGAGCTGTAGCAGGAACAAGCTTTTACAGATAAAAATAAAACCATTAAATACAGTTCTGTGCCGGCTGTGAGACTATTTACAGACCGATTGTTCTTTGATCGTTTTCTCTTTTCAGGCAAGCAGATTTGACAAAGACGGGAAGTTATACAGTGTATGTACAAATCCTACAATCCACACAAAGTGATAGCTAGTGGGCTGAACAAAAAAAAATAAAAAATCAAGTACACGATTATAGAGGTATACATGAGGCACAACATGACAAAGTAACACCTTGTAACCCATTTGCTGCCATATTTATCCCTCACCAAGTTAAAAAAAAAAAAAAAAAAAAAAAAAAATTTAGATTGGTGCATTCACCTGCGTTTAAAACAGCATAAAAACAAAGGGGGTACACTGACACCAATGATGGGGGCCCACTATTCCTCCCACCGACACCAATGATGGGGGCCCACTATTCCTCCCACCGACACCAATGATGGGGGCCCACTATTCCTCCCACCGACACCAATGGGGGCACTATTCCTTTCTCTACCAACTACAGGGGTGCCATGTAAACTGAAGGACAGTACACTTGCCCTTTATTTAGAAAGTCTGGAGACCTCTGCCCTATAGAATATAGTAGAACGTGATCGATAAATTCCAGACACTTGTGCAGCAAGATTAAAACCAACAGTGAAATGGATTGCATCATCATCAATGTGGATTCCGCCATCTACTGGTCATTTGAACACACTACCTATGATAATCATTTGTTTTCCCATTGCCTAATGTGATTGGTGCTTCCTAACACTGTCTTCAGGTAGGACTACACTGATCATAGGGGAGGACAGGTAGGAACCATCCAACTGTACATATGATCAGACAGGTCCATTTGTTTATATTTACCATGCCTTCTCTCTTACCTTAAGGTCTGAAAAAACATGACACGTTAAGACTCGAGGAAGTTTCAGAAACTAATTTAAAAAAAAAAAAAAAAACCTATAAAAACGTCACTCCAAAATGGCAAAAAAAAATAAATAAAAATCTGAGTGCCAGGGGGGTTGGGAATGATTGTCCAATCATATGATCCCTGTAATTGGCGGTCACGTGATCAGAAGCCAGCCCCACCTGCTACCAATTGCATGGGGACTAAGCTTGTCTTTCAAAGCTGGGGTCTCTGTGCTGGGAGCGAAGTCTGGACCAATATGCCTCCCACTGACTCCACTGACGGGGCGCTATGCCTCCCACTGACGGGGCGCTATGCCTCCCACTGACGGGGCGCTATGCCTCCCACTGACTCCAATGACGGGGCGCTATGCCTCCCACTGACTCCAATGACGGGGCGCTATGCCTCCCACTGACTCCAATGACGGGGCGCTATGCCTCCCACTGACTCCAATGACGGGGCGCTATGCCTCCCACTGACTCCAATGACGGGGCGCTATGCCTCCCACTGACTCCAATGACGGGGCGCTATGCCTCCCACTGACTCCAATGACGGGGCGCTATGCCTCCCACTGACTCCAATGACGGGGCGCTATGCCTCCCACTGACTCCAATGACGGGGCGCTATGCCTCCCACTGACTCCAATGACGGGGCGCTATGCTTCCCACTGACTCCAAAGAAACATCAGCCCCCCAGCAATATGTGAGGCATGTAAGAGTTAAAGCCCACCCTTTTGCTTCTGCATGTTAGGCAGTCATAAAAGGGTTAAGCAAGTTCAGCCTCTCACTCCTGTAAGCATAGCATCTTCATGACATGCCATTGAGATTGGTCCATATCAATTTGTAGTCCGCATTTGCTTCAGGAGCAACTGTACAAGTCCCCCTTCATGTTGCTTTCTGTAGTGTTCACCTTATTTAGAGCATAAAAAAGAAATCTTGATTAAAACCCATTACTCCCAATAAGATAACCCATCCCCCATACATGTGTAGTCAGTGCAGGGGACCGTGCAGCACTTTATATCAGAGTACAACGTGCGCTCCCCACTCCTTTCTTATAAGCAAACTAACGAAGTCCAAACTAGTTTATGAAAGCTTCTGAAAGTTTATTAATTCTGTAAAACCAGCCTGTACATTGGAAACAAACTGGTTCCCAGCTCTCACGGGTGTTAGTAGATGAGTGTCTATGTACAATACTCCGGACGTATTAAATAAAGAGTGTTCTGAAGGAAAAGCTTTGGTAAAGTGCATTCTTGCCACTTAAAAAAAGAAAATAGCAGCAATATTCCTAAACACAGTATAAAGAAAAATAGATATAAAAAACAAAAAAAAAAAAAAAACCCTTTCATGGCGGATTTAGAAGTGGAGAGTCTAGGAGGACACCTCTAAACCGCGGGTGACACGAGGAGTTCATGAAGGGTTGTATAAAAATCACAGCACCGCCGGCTGCATTGGATAAATGAGTCTTCCAGGTAGTATATGTCGGTTGGTCAGACGTAGTCGCAGCTTCGGAATATTCAGCAGGTTGAGTGAAAAATACTCGTCTGACCCTCCAGAGTCCTTGGAACCATTCCAGCAAAAATCAGCCTTCAGTAATTGTTCAAGGTTTCCTGCGCCTGGAAAGACAAGAACATGGATGGACATTAGGCCAAGTCTCATCAAAATATGTCCCATCAACCAGACAAGGGATGGAGGCCCTGAATCATTGTGTCATTGCCTCTTTTTTGGGGTCTGGTGCACACCCCCCCTCCCCAAAATAGGGCGTTAAAGACCAAGTCTAATTTCACACTTAGGAACATTATACCCCTATTCCTGAGCACCCTCATACCACCCCCAGAGCCCCATCCCCTTTATACGGCAGGGGAGATAAGCCCACGTCTGCCGTCAACCGGCCTTAGAAAATCACAGCGATCGGGATGTTGCGGAAGGTCAACTTCCGAGGTCCTGGCTGCCCGTCACATTTCCATACAAGTGTATAGGCCCCTGATGCCAAACCTGCATCCTGAGGGCAACATGTGGCCCTTGGGTACTTTGTGTGTCCCTCAGGGCCCCTCCAGATACTAACCCCTGTTTTCCTATAGCAATAGTTTTGATTTCTAGCAGTCTGCCGGCAACGCGCCCCCGACCCAGTCTGCCGGCAACGCGCCCCCGACCCAGTCTGCCGGCAACGCGCCCCCGACCCAGTCTGCCGGCAACGCGCCCCCCACCCAGTCTGCCGGCAACGCGCCCCCCAGTCTCTGAACATCTTACACCATGTCTGCACTTGAGGTCCCCCATATCAAGAAAGTTGACCATCACTGGTGTAGACAGACTCGCTTCTATTGGCCAACTCTGACTAGGATGACAGTAAATTTAACAATGGTGCCAATTATGATCGCTATAAGCTTCTTTAGCAATTGAGGTACATAAAAAAAAAAAAAAAAAAAACAACACAACCATAAGCGATATTCAGTCATCTTGAACTAGTTTCCACATATCAAAAACTGAAAGATTTAGACAGCTGCAATGATTTTCTTTCACCATCCCTTTGAATCTTGGCCTCGGTTCACACTAGACTGTGGTGCCTGAAACTTGCACTTCATTGAAAATTGCACCGCCCTTGTGATCCGCAGCAAGTGGCATTGCAATCCTGGACACCCCAAACACAGATAAAGGGTTTGCATGCACCAGCCACATGGTCCAAAAATGAATACTGTGGTGATTGTTGGAATATTTGCTACACCTTAAAAATTAAACAACCAGAATTTCTTGGACTGGAGAGGAGACAAGCACCGTCACATTTACTCCATGCATCTCATCTCGATTTAGCAGGGAATGGAGCCTACAGTTTTATTGACTTACTTCGGAATAGCGTGATGCTGGTATCCGGGCCCCAGATTAGAGCCGGCTCTCATCTCCATAGCAACAGAGCACTGCAAGGTAAAAAACAAAAAAACAAAAAAAAAAAGGAATACAGTAAGATATCGATTACCAAACCTGAACAGGTTATGTAGAGAACGCAGGGGGTACCAGATGAACATTGCTGGAAAACCTTTATAAAAAAAAAAAAGGCAAAAAGTGGGGGGGGGGGGTCCTCCTTCAGAGCAATGAGTTTCACATTTTTTGTCCCCAACCAGTGGTAATCCCATATAGAGCCATTGACTCCCTTCAGTGTTTCTAGCAGCATTTCTCAGCATATTTGATGGCTTCTTCTGTAGAGGTTGCAATGTAGCTAATGGTGGGTATGATGGATTCAGCATTGTCTTGTTTAGTCTTAGGCAGTAACGCATGCTCGTTATACGCACTGTGGAACCTAAGGGGGTGAATCCTCTACATTGTGTAGCAAGGCTGTTTGATCCTGTTCTCCGATCCTCCCCTTTTTCTGTCCCCAATCCATCTCCTGATAGAATAAAGCCTTGGGGGGGTATTGCTAGGGTGTTTTTTGGGAGGGTGCATGTGATGTGATTGGCACAGGGCTAATTAGCACTGTCCAGTCAGGACAATGAAAACTTCCCCTACAAGCTTAGTTTAACTAGACACTAACAGAAGTCACAAGACTGCTATATACTGCTGCTGAGGAAAAAAAGGTATTTAGCAGTTTATATTTACTAAAAATAATTGCATTTCCATGTTCTGTTTACTGTGTCAGACCAGATATAATGCATAAACTGAAGGTTGCTGCTGTCCTAATATTCATAACCATCGAAATCGATAGAAAAAAAAAAAAAAAAAAAAATGTGAAAAAAGTGCTGACTACAGAAGAGGACTTATGCTATTCCTCACTAAAAGCATAAACATTTATCAATTAACCAATGCATACAGAGGCAAGAGATGGCTGCATGCAGCACCGTCAACCCAATTGAAGTACCCGGAAGCGTGACCGGGTGGATCCGTGTACCAGCCTGGGCTATCAGATGGAAGGTGTGCACAGCCAGACTTCCAAGGAAGGGGGTGGGGGGTTGTTGGAGAAGAGGCCCGGGGGCCTGAAGGTCGGCTCCTGGGTGTGCGATTAGGCTACTGATTGACTGACAGCCGTGTAAGGATCCAGCGACCAGGGATGACGTCACAAACCGGGTGGAAGTGGATACTGGTGGCGCACAAGCTGCGGGCAGCACGGGGATGGAAGTCAAGTCGAGTGTGCCCAAGAAAAGTAAAAGCCAGCTGCAAAGACTAGATGTTTTGGGGCAAAAAGACCCTTCTTCAGGTCTTGGGATGCTGGCTGGCAAAACGTAAATTGGTGGTTTAAATAGTAAAACGGAGACTAAGGGGAGAAGGGGCAGAAGCCGTGTCACTCATGCTGAACAGCCCTCCCCAGGTGGAATACTACATTTAAAAAAGGGACACTACCAGGCAATTATGTCCATAACGTCTTAAGGTCATGACAAATAGTCGAATACTGTAAAGGAAAATAAAGAATACCTATATGTATGTCAATGTGTTCCTAAAATGTGTCCTCCATATGCATATATTGAGATATATTGTTGAGATGCATTTTTCCCATAGGTATTCTTTATTCAACCATTGCTTACTTATTATGTTTGTTATGACCTTAAGGGCCGGTTCACACAGCGAGGCGAGGGGAGGCAACACGGCTCGCCTCGCTCCCGCAAGTCGCCCCCGTTCTGTACAATGGAACCGTTCTGAGAGGAGCGACTCGAGTCGCTCCGACTCAGAAAAAAGGTTCCTGTACTACTTCGGGGCGACTTCGGGGGCGACTTGCATTGACTTCTATACAGAAGTCCTCTGCAAGTCGCCGCTGAGCTCCCCGCAGGTCGCGGCGAGGTAAGTCTGAGACGCCTCGCCGTGTGAACCGGCCCTAAGAGGTTTTAGACATAAAATTGTCTGGTAGTATCCCAATAAATGTATTATTCCACCTAAAAAGAGGTCTGTTCAGCGTGAGTGAGACAGTCCTCCTCCTCCCCCCCCCCCCCTTCCTTTGGTGTCCCCAGGCAGCAGATTCGCACACCCAGGAGCCGACCTTGCCATCAGCCCTTCCAGTAGGCCATTGGGCTGGGACACAGACCTCCATCTCCTCCTCGGGAGTCTGGCTGAGCACTCTCCATCTGACAGCCCAAGCTGGTTGCTTGCAATAAGAAGAGCCACCCGGTCACTCTTGCAGCTCCCACGTCCAGGTACTTCAATTGGGTTGGCGATGCTGCATGCAGCTATCCCTTGCCTCTGTATGCCCCGGTTCATTTAATAAAACATATCTTTCTAATGAGGAAAGATTGTCACAGGCCCTTGTCTGACGTTTTACTTCGACCTCGCGGACCTTCCCATCTGCGCTAGATGGATTTAATGATGACCACTCATTTCGCGGCACCTGCATGTCTCTCAACAGAACGACATCTTCTTGAATGTTCCGTTTGATGGCTTGCCGTTTGCGACTTTCCTGAAGTGTCAAAGTTATTTGGACCTCTAACAGTCCCAAAAGGTGCTAACGAGGCGCTGCACCTGTCTCCATTGACTTTTATACAGGTTTTTTTTATTATTTAAGTTCCCGACTGGAGTGGGAATGTCTCCCATCTTCTGTGAGAGGAGCATTGCTGGGGGGGTCAGAATGCTTGGCGATTCTGGAATCAAAGGCCTTGCATTGACAATGGCTGACACTTCAGCCATAAATGTGAGGCAAGTCGAGCTAAAACTAGTAGATATACTTTATGCCTGAAACGGCTACGCTCAGGTGTGAATGGGAAGTCTGTATTCACACCTGAGTGTATCGTTTTCAGGCAGAAAGTCGTGCGTTTTAGGCCACGATTTTGTACGGGTCAAATGGTCACCAATGTAAAAAGAAAACCATGCCTGTAAGCTGCCTCAAAAAGCTCCAGAACTTGTTTGAGCTTCAGGCGTTTTGGAGTGGGGATGTGCGCCATCTCCATAAACAACAGATTCTCTCTTCCACCGACCCCCTCCAGCGTTTTGTAGCTTCAGGCTTGCAGCTGCAAAAACGCTCAGGTGTGAATGGGGCCTTATACTGTATAAAATGTTACACATCGGATCATACTTACTCTGGTTTCTACATCTGTCCACTCCGATTCTGTGCTCTCTGCCAGTTGAGGCCGATTTGTTTCAGAAGATCTCCTCTTGCGACTGTAAAACAAGTTACAAAAAAAAATAAAAAAATTACTAAAAAGCTCAAAAAGCGGTTAATGCCTGTAATTCTAGAGCCATCAGAAGATCGCCAACATAGAATGCTAGTTCTTTGTAGATCGCAATACACAACGTCTGCATGATTACTGCAGCATACCCATTTCCAGGAGGAGATTCCTGCCTGAGCGTTTCAATGTCTGTGAACTGTACAGACTGACCGCCACCTCGAGTCCGGAAGACGTCACCCTGAGAACAGATTTATACACGGTTAGCCCAAAACATAAAAACACAGACTGTGACAGACATCATAAAAAAGGTGCTCACCGAATGTGCAGGATAAGACAGGTGTAAAAAAAATAAAATAAAAATAAACCACAAACACACGCACCACCAAAAACGTACCACATTATAGAATAAAAGTTATTGCATGCAATACATATTGCTCCTCACATTACTTGCTAGGGCAGTTTTAGATTTTAAAGCATTCTCTTCTTCATACAAAAAAGGAAGCATAATAAAAAAAAAAAAAAAAATAACCACCAACAACAACAACAACAACCCACACACTCCTCCTCTCTCCCCGCCCCCACCACTTTGAATATCTGTTACCTTAATAAGTTTAGTTTCCATCTCCCCATCCGAGGCCAGCTGCTGGTGTGTCAGCATGTACTTGTCACACTTGGCCAACGCCTTTTCGCTAGCCACAGATACTTTGATGGAATTGGGGACATGAGGCTGCATAACCGTCTCGGTCTCCAAACTACCAGATGGCTTATGGTCTACCCATCTCTCCCCTGCGGAGCGAGAGCGGCGATGCCTCGTGTGCACCGGGGGAACAGTCTAAGCAGGACCAGAAAATCAAGATCAAAGACAAACAGAAGAAAAAAAATCAGTCAAAAATTATTCAACATGCAAATGTAGGTGCAGTCATCAGGCCTGGTACAGGTCATTGAAAAGACAGGAAGTTGTGTGTACAGGGGAACCCAGAGTCCAATGTGCTGGAACTGGCTTTGTGGGGGTTGTAGAAGCTCCATTCTCAGTGGTGAAAAGTGCACCAAGTGAACAAAACTGGTACCCCCCCCCCCCACCCCCCCACCCCCCGGTACACAAGACCTTAACGTGACAAAAAAAAAAAAAAAAAAAAAAAAATGTACCCATCTGGGTTCAGAATGATACTTTGAACTCATTGTTTTCTTGCTTAAAAACAAGACTCCTCACTGCGTTTATTCCAAAAATGAAGCAAAGATCAAAATAAAAATAGTATGGGTTCCAGTTTCCATCACTCCAGTAATGCATTTCAGCAGTTAAAAGGACAATGGCAACTGGCTGCGGTGTCAGACCTGGTCATAAGAATACATTCCTGCTCATCACTATATTGGAATAGTAGGGCCCCCTTCACACGGCCAACTAGGCCGGATTCACACCGGTGTTTTGTCAGATTGGAAGACCCGTCAGATTTTGTAACGGAAATTACGTTCCATCGCCACCATCTTGCTACACCCCGCACTCGTCCACAGTAAGGATACAGTGAGGAGGCAGCAAGCGGACATCTTGTAATGAATAAGTGCACCTGTTCGTGTGTGAAACACGTCTAATATTTGAACTGTCTGTAACACTTGGGATGTTTGTTATTAAATAAGAATTTTGATGGATCTTTGAGTGCAGCCATTTCTTCAGTGTTGGACATCTCGTTACACCCACCATGTAATCATGTCTGATGTCACAAGTTGGATGTTTAGGACAAAGATCCGACTTCAGTGATATTCAATGGGCTGAAGTTGGACTAAAGTAGTTCAGGAACCTTTTTCAAAGTTGGTCCAACAAGACGGCTCTCATAAGGAACCATTGATTTACACACGTGTTCCCAAAATCGAAGCCCACTATAGTCAGATTTTTTGTTCCATCGCCACCAACTTGCTACACCCCACGCCTTCTCACTGTAAGGATACAGTGATAAGGCGGCAAGCGGACATCTTGTTACACCCACCGGAGTCTTGCATTTCACTTATTTGTAATTGTAAATTCAGCTTATATGGTGAAATCCATCTGACGGTTTAGATTTAGAATTTTAAAAGCAGCGGCAAACCTGCTAATCTCACAGGTTTGTTAATATGACAGACCACTGCTTTGATTTTTTTTTTTCCAAACACAGTGAAGGATTTCTAAATACTGAATTTCACTATAAGCTCCATTCAATGTTAAAAAAAAGTGTGAAATGCAAGACTCCGGTGGGTGTAACAAGATGTCCGCTTGCCGCCTTATCACTGTATCCTTACTGTGAGAAGGCGTGGGGTGTAGCAAGTTGGTGGCGATGGAACAAAAATCTGACGATAGTGGGCTTCGCTTTTGGGAGCACATGTGTGTAAATCAATGGTTCCTTATGAGGGCCGTCTTGTTGGACCAAATTTTAAAAAGGTTCCTGAACTACTTTGGTCCAACTTCAGCCTATTGAATATCACTGAAGTCGGATCCTTGTCCTCACCATCCAACTTGTGACATCAGACATGATTACAGTAGCAGTAAAAAGGAATTTATCACACTAAAGATTGTCCTTTTGACCAATCAAAACAATTTGGATTATCTCAAAGTTGAAGGAAAATCTTATCCTGTTCATTCAAGTTGGGTGGAAGTAGGACTGATGTTGCAGGGCAGTCGAACAACAGTCGCGTTGTACCAGTGTGAACCCGGCCTAATCGACTCTCGTGGCTGGACTGACAGGTGCATAAGAACCGTGGCATGTTTCACGTGTAGCTGCACACCACGGGGGGTGGGGTCTACCTGCAGTTGGGGACATCAGTTCCTAAATGTTTGGTGTGTGGCTACATGCAAAGGGCGACAGCCGATCTCAGCCTGACTTTAGTTTATATAATCCCGGGGTCTCCAAACCTAAACAAAAAGGGCCAGGTTACTGTATTTTAAGACTTGAGGGTGCCAGACAGTGACCACAGAGTAGAAATGGTCTTGTGTCAGTGGGAGGAACCGTGCCCCATCATTGACATCAGTGGGAGGAACCGTGCCCCATCATTGACATTACTGAGGGAGGTGCGAGGATGCCCCCGTCATTGGTATTACTGAGGGGGCGGGGGGACGGGACAAATAGTGCCCCATCATTGGTATCAGTGTGAGAAATCATGCCTTGTTGACGCAACAGGAATTAAAAATTCCCATCTTTGGTGTCAGTGGAAAGAAATGTGCCCCAAGGGCAGAATAAAAAGGCAAACAAAGGGCCGCAGTTTGGAGACCACTGATATAGGCTGAGCGGCCATCGCCATTTGCAGGCACCAGTCATACCAGCTGCAATAATCTGCTGATCCTTGCCGCTGGAATTTAGTTCAAGTGGCTAAATGGCTGTGTGAAGGAGGCCATAAAGTACCAGAAACAGACAGCTGAACTCCAGGCAAACAGCTGAACATACACCTGAAGGGTCAGAGGTGCGTGTATTGTTTATCTACTGTGCTAAAAAGAATTTTAATCCTGTTCAACCAGGTACCCACAGCAGGCAGCATAGCCAGGTCCTTGGAATCTGCTGTATAATACTACAGCCGAGAGACACCACCTGGTCTACATGTCTCAATCTGTAACTAGAGTAAAATAAGCAGCAATAGCAGCCAAAAGGTCCTGCTTGTACTTTCTACTCCTTGGCATTAAAATTACAGGTGTACTATACCAACCCACCCTTTCTTGTCCTGAATCTACACTACAAGCTCCCACCCCAAGCTGCTTATTGGTCTACTCCATGTCTTCATCCTCTGTCACTGGCTGTGACTAGTGGTGAACCGAAAATTCCAATAACAAAGATTTAGGATGCAGTTGGCCGAAACTGAAAACCGACAGTTAAAAAAAAAAAAAAAAAATTGAAGTTACTGAGGCGGGTGTAATTTTGCATTGAAATCAATGGAATGCGGTTTTACATTGAAGTCAATGGGAGGCAGCATGCCGTTATCGGCACTTATTTTTCTTCCATCTGCAAAAACGGTGATAACCCCATTTTTTTGGGGCGATAATTTTCGGTGGCCGATATCAGTGCATCCCTAGGTGCAACTATTCCACAGACTTTTATAGGTCCATAGTCTAAGATGTTCAGAATAAGGCCCCAATACAAGTCTGATGACTCAATTTGCAGACAGAGCCCACAATGTGGACTATTTTGGCCTGGACAGGATGAAGACAAAGCCACAGGGGGTGGGGAGTTTATGGTACATATTTCAGGAGGGCGGGGAGAGAAAAAAAAAAAAAAAAAAAGTGTTTTATCTGCCTGGAGTCCATATATGTCCATTCAATTGGGCAGATTTACTTAGGACCCTTTACACCAGGGATATGCAATTAGTGGACCTCCAGCTGTTGCAAAACTACAAGTCCCATCATGCCTCTGCCTCTGGGTGTCCTGCTTGTGGCTGTCAGAGTCTTGCAGTTCTGCCACAGCTGGAGGTCAGCTAATTGCACATCCCTGCTTAACACGAACGGACAGGCAGACCCGATCAGAACCTCCATGAAGCGGCGGGAATAAAACGGACACGTGTTAGTCAACGCCCACCCACATCCATTCCAATCAGCCAAAAACAGAAGGATGGGGATAGCAGTCGGGTATAAGAAATGGATAGGAAGTCCATTTACATCCGATCGCCCATAGAGAGGGGAGCGCTGTCTGCTCTGCATAAAAACGGAGAAGGACCTGCCACCCTCCTGCTGAGTAGTGATCAGCGGACCGACCCCTTGCTGGGCGCAGGCGGATTCCACCCAGTGTGAAAAAGGGGCCTAAAGAATTTGAGAATCATCATAACTGCGTAATTATTCGCTTTGGTTATTCAGTCATTCAAAAATTCCAGCTCACTTTGAATACCCAATTGTGCAGATGGAATAAATAGAAAGGGGGTTTGGTTTGGGTGACTGAAGTGAATATTTACAAATGTAATTTGAAATTCTCAATTCCTCTAGTAAGTCAGCCTCATTGCGTGGACAACAGTCTTATAATGCTATTAAAAAAAAAAAAAAAAAAAAAAAAAAAAAGTGTAACCAACATTACCAGGCCTAATGAACAGCAACCATACAAAGATTTACATTACATTTTTAAAATAAAAAAATCATTAATAATCATATTTAGTGACATGCAGCATAATTGAAAGCTAAAGCAACAAGCCGAGTCCTCAAATGAAAGCAGCTCAACCACCCACCACAGCTCACCGATCAAATAAAGAAAAAGCAGAATTTGCTTATTGATCTTTTCAGTATCATGTTAAACAGGATTGATGTACAGATAAGCACACGGTCCCTATGAGTTTTACATCAACAGCCAATGTCCCATATAAATAAATAGGTTTGTTTTAATGTTACACACTAGTAAACACATTAGAGGACACTTTTGTAACTGACATTAATGCAGGAAAAAAAAAAAATATATAATGTTTCTATGAGAAATTTTAATATGACAGTTGTTCATAGAACTCCCCCTATAAAAGCAACAATTATGCTTATAAACAAAAAAAAAAAAAACACACACGCACGCACGCACGCAGGCAGGCAGTTGGGCAGAGGGTGGAGTGAGAGGTCGGCAGTTGGGCAGAGGGTGGAGTGAGAGGTCGGCAGTTGGGCAGAGAGTGACCTCAAACAAACAATTTCTCCAAGAATTTCTACTGCGGGGGGGGGGGGGTGTCACAGAATTGTAACAAATAGATTTAGTACTATGTATAAGGGGGGGAAAAAAAAAACCCCCAAACACAAAAACACCAAACTTAGTGCCCTAAAGAGCTCTCCAGCTCCCTGCACAACCTATAGTGGTGTGCGGACTCCTTCAGCTTTCAAAATGAGCAATTTTTTTTTTTTTTTAAAGAGACCGTGTCACCAGACCATTCATTGCAACAATCTTCCCACATGTGCATTTAACATTTTATGCATGGTTTATGCCTGTAAAAACTTCCCTTATGTAAACATTCAGAGGTCTGACACTACTGCTGGGCACTGATGTGACGATAGCAGTGTCAAACCTGTTACTCAAGCAACACACTATAGTATTCTCCTTTACTCCACCACCCAAAAGCTACATAAAAAAATAAATTAAAAAAAAGGGTTATGTAGGGAGATGAGGAGCAGAGGCACTATGCCAGCACAGGCAGTAGACACTCCCAGAACAGGAGTGTGCTATGACATGCATTGAGTAAGGGGCTATGCTAGGGACTCAACTTTCCGAACAAGTTGAATCGGATAGCAAGGTCAGAGGCACATTGCATAATAAAGAAATAGTTTACAGAAAGAAAAGAAAAAATACTGCAGGTAAGCATTTAAAATACTCATGTTTTGTGGATTAACCTGCTTTTTGTTGGTGGATGACAGGGTCTCTTTAAGCAAGACAGACATTTGTGATGTCTGCAGCAAACACGCATATTCACAGCATGGCCAAACCAATAATTAAGAGCACATTTAAAAAACGGCACAAAGTCGCACAGGTCTATGATGATTATGGTGATAGGATACAGTAATCATCATAAAAGCTCACCTTTCAGATGATTGTGACAGGACTCTGCATACTGAAAGCTCAATTAAGCAATAGCTCAGAATTTTGATACAGCAAATTACTTGACTACTGCTTTAAAAGAAGTGAAATGGATTTATGAACAGAGTGAGATAACGCATCTAGTTCAAATATATATTATATATTTTTTGGTGACTGAGACTAGACAGGCTAGGAAGTTTTAAAATTGATGGAATCGCTAATTTTTTAAATTTTCCTCTCTAGGACGGCAGTTTCAGAAATCCATTTCTTTACGGAGGAGATTTGCTGCGATAACTACTGCTCCATGTGATAGGCACTGGAGAGAAGTACACAGCAGTCTGCAAACACAGACCTCGAAGAGCACAGAAGCAGCAGCATCATCATAGCCAGATTAGCTGAAAATTTTGACAAAGTATTTATCAACTGTAAAAGGTTTTGGCATTTGCCAGAGCAGCTGCTGGAAATGCATTGTTGTAGGTACTATTGTACCGCAGAAGCTCACTAACCCTGGGAGTCTGCGCCTCTGCCTGTATGCTGGCTGCATAACCTGTTCTTGTCTCAGGTGTATTATAATTCCTAGCTTCTGCCGCTAGCTCCCGCCGCCTGAGGGTGGGTCCTGTCCTGCTCTCGGAGTAGTGCTGTGGTGTTTTCTGCTCCCACAGTGAAACGCAGGAGGCCACTGAAAGGCTGCTGCAGGAGTTTGACCGCCTGTGCCAAGAAGGGTTGAGCTGGCTCTGTGGAAGTTGGGACACAGGGGTACCAGGAAGCTAAAGAAACCAAAGATAGAAGGTCAACACCTGAAAAGTAAAGCGAGACTGATGATCCAGTATTCCAATGTACAGTTTTTTTTTTTCTCAGGAAGGGCTTGTTCACGCATGAGGTTGGGGGGGGGGGTTAGCAAACCAGGGGATTGAGTTGCAGCTTCCATACACCCCCCACACTAATAATGCAGCATGTGTTCCAGCCATCAGCAGCTGTAACAAAACCTAACCAGCATGGGGTTGATTGAGATTTATTTAGGGTCCTTTCACACAGGGCAGGTCTGTGCTGATCCGCTCCGTGGATATCCGCTTGCTCAGCGGGGATCGCCGGAGCGATCTCCGCTGAGCAGGAAGATGACAGGTCTATCTCTGCACACTGCGCAGGGACGGACCTGTCACAGCGCCGCTCTCCCCTATGAGAGATCGGGTGACGACGGACCGCAGTGTCCGTCATCACCCAATCCAATGACAGATGGAAAAATAGCTTTTTCCTCCGTCACACTTTTTCGGATCGGAGGTCAGCGGACCGCTGACATCCGACTCTCCATGGAGCATCCGTTCAGGTCCGCCTGAAAAAAAAACTGACAGGCGGACCTGAACGGATCATCCGTGTAAAAGGGGCCTTAAGCTGGAGTGCACAAAATCTGGTGCAGCTGCGTATAGAAACCAATCAGCTTCCAGGTTTTATTAAAAAGGAGTTGTAAAGTCTCAAGGTTTCTCAACTTAATGCATTAAGGTGTGGTGCAGCTGCAACACACAACCCGCCCCCCCCCCCCCTTTACTTAGCTGAACCCGATCTTTCCAGAAACAAGAACGAGCACAGCAGAAGACTCGGGTCCTCATTGGATAGTTAGCAGCAGGACCAGTTCGCTCCCGTCAATCAAATCCAGTGACACGGGAAGGCCGAGGCCTGCTGTCTGTCACTGCGTCAAGGGCCGAGCCCGCACGAGTGCCCCCATGGAAAGAGTCTCTCAATGGGTGCACTCAATGCAGATGAGGAGCTGCCAGGAGCACCGCTGGTGGACCCTAGAAAAAAGGAGGATCAGGGCCGATCTGTGCAAAACCCTTGCACAGGAGGAGAAAAGTATGACTTTTTTGTAAATTATTACAATCATTTTAACGCTTAAAAACTGTGTGTTGTGTGTATGGCAAAAAAACAAACACGCACCTGTAAGACAAAGGCATAATGAGCTAGTATGCATCGCATACTAGCTCATTATGAAATACTTGCCTTAGATCAAAGCACCCGCAGCTTCGCCCCGGCCACTGCTGAGGGAGCCCGACATGTTGCTACAGCGTTACTTCCGGGTTCATTGGCTCCAGCGATGTGAGTGGATGGAGCCGCAATGACATTGCACCTGCGCTTACAGCAAGGAGCTCTGAATTTCCGGCACAATACGACGGACCTTCAGAGCGCACGTGCTGCCAATGTCTGCATGCAAGGTGAATGTTTATGAGATATTCATTTTACCTATAGGTAAGCCTTCTTATAGGCTTACCTGTAGGTAAAAATAAAAGTGGGCAATACAACTGCTTTAACCGAACAAGCTAAAGTCAGAAGCCGATTGGCTACTCTGCACAGCCGCACCAGATTCTGAGTGCTCCAGTTTTAGTAAATTTCCCCCCATGTGTGTTTTTTTCAGCAGAGTGTGCCAACAATTGTGACAAATTTTCTTCTATGGGGCCGCACCGGAACTGTACCGCAACTGCGTGCAATGCACACAAGGTAGTGCTGCAATTTATAGGGGTTAAATTAGGCAGTGGGGGAGGAAACATCACCTCCTCACCATCTGACAAACGCCTCAGGAAAGCGATCAGGAGTGTGGAATAGCTTTCAGAGGGGCGGCAGTGCCTGAAACATTTGTGAATAGGCCTTATGGGCTGGGCCACACAGATGTTGTGGGACTACATTGGATGCCTAGTCTAATGCAGCCCCACCACGTGAACAAGGCATAATGGCTTGTTTACTATATGCCCGGTTAAAACAGCTGCACTGCGGTGGTGCATGGGTACAATAGGCTAAGAAAAAAAAAAATGACTGCATGCAGGTAATATACTACCTCGCACCGCGTGGCTGCCAATCATACTTTATGACATGTCTGACGAAAAAAAAAAAGAAAGAAAGAAAAAGTGATCCGCCGAGCTCAGTGATTAACCACTGCGTTGAGCTCGCAGTGCAAGGACTGGGTGCGAACCAACAACCCTTGCTGAAGCAAACCGTTTTGTCAACTATGACAAGCACATTACATTCAGGTCATATTTACATGCCTGGTGTTTGGAATTTTGTATACAGCAGGAAGGAAATTGCGTGGTCCATATACAATTATCTTTTGAACAACAAAAACCCAATCTTTGTCTTGTGTACTAGAAAGCCACACCAATATTAGAATTGTGCAACATAAGATCAAACATCCATAAGAGAGCTACAACCAGACACCTGCTGTAACCCACCCGGGATACATTGTGAATTCTCAGCAACCCACCACCTATGTGCCTATATAACCCCCTTCACCAAAAAAAAACCTTCACCACGTGACACATACAGGAACAGGTGATGGGGAAATGGATCTGGTGGGAACCTTCGGTTCTCGCTCGCGGTCCTTCTCACGGGCTGGTCTCTCTGGCCGGTCGCCTTTAGATTCTGTTACGATAGCTTTCAGCTGCTTTAGTTTCTCATCTTTTACCCACAGCTTGTTCTGCATCTCTATCTGCTTGGCTGCCACACGTCGCTCCTGAAATGAAACCACAAATCTTAGAACCAACCAGAAAAGTACCACTGATGCTTGAAAGTAGACAGCATTGTGTTGCATTCTCACCACCTGCTTTAACCCCTCTTGGACCCTGCAGAAGCATGAAGTTGCGGGGCGCTTGCAGAGTGGTCCCATTTACTTGAATGGGTTGCGATTGGCAGATGATAGCGCCCACCAAAAGCAAAAAGGGGTTTTAATTCCTGTTGCGGCATGTGTATACTTTTGGCTGCTGCCCCAGCAGCTAAGGGGGGTATATAGTGGGGATGGTAAACAACTGCATGGCTATACCACCTCCTGACTACGTGTGAACAAAGGCACCGCTACAGAATGCAAATAAGGGCTCATTCACAAGTGCTACTCCTCTAAATGGCGATCAGAATTTGTTTGACAAGTGGTGCTTCCTCACCATCTGATTTCAACGCATGATGCCTGTGCAATGCATGCAATTGTAGCACGGGAGTACAGCAATTAGGAGGTTTAAAACCTTTTTTTTTGATCCTAGCATTATTGCTAATGAAAAAAAAACTAAAAAAATTCTCATGATCAATTGTTTAAAAATATAAGTTTTACTGTAATCATTTATTCCTCAGTTTCTATCATGAATGTGTACATGTGAAGCCCAATCGGGATTGCTTCCTGAAATAGCTTTGGAGAGATGCGTGCTGGGTAACCAGCATGCACCTCTCGATCTCGCACATGCGCGATTCACCGGCAGGCGTATAGTACGGCCCACAGACTCCTGGGAAATGACGTGTCATTTGCCAGGAGCTCCACGGACCAGGAAGTGGCAGAGGACTACATAGCAACAGGGCCTTTCTGGTGATAGATAAGATATTTTCCTACAAATGTTTATAAGTTAAAAGGAGTCTTAATGCAAAAAAAATTTTTTATGTGAGGCGGCGACACTTTGCAATAATGTCTGGTGATCTTTGACTTCTTTCATGTTCAGGTAGATCTCCACCTCTTTAGGGTTGCCTAAAGAATTTAATGTATGGAGCCGCTGAGCTTCTGGACAGAAATCACATTGTATATACCAGTGCAACAGATTCTATGTGATAGTTCTTGAAGTCTGGTGTACCTTATCCCAGTGATGGCGAACCTTGGCACCCCAGATGTTTTGGAACCACATTTCCCATGATGCTCAACTACACTGAAGAGTGCATGAGCATCATGGGAAATGTAGTTCCAAAACATCTGGAGTGCCAAGGTTAGCCATCACTGCCTTATCCAATTCTCAACCATGTAATAGACGTATGGGTGTTCCCAATCCCTCAGCAATCACTTACACATTCTTTCTCCCACTTCACAGCATTCTCGGCTACCATGCCATTAATCCGAGACTCCAATCGCCTCTTGTCGGAGAGTTGCCGTTGCAGCTTTTGACTCTGGGACTCCAGATCGTTTTGCAATGTGCGCTTTTCCTCCTCATAGATTGTGGTCGTCTTTTCCAGAATATCTATCTGCAAGGCAGCAAAATAAATAAAAAATAAAAAAAAGTGTAACATGAGAATTTTTGGGATCTTTTAACTACAAATCTGGGGGGCAGGCATGCACTTTTTTTGTTGTGAAAAACAGCCCTAATCATGAAGCAAAGGGGATTGAAAGAAGTGAAGTATTTTCTGAGGGTGAAGATATGCATTGAAAAAAAGGAGTTAATTTACATTTTTTTCCCCAGGCCTCATCAGTTAAAAGCAGGGATATGCAATTAGTGGACCTCCAGCTGTTGCAAAACTACAAGTCCCATCATGCCTCTGCATGTCATGCTTGTGGCTGTCAGTCTTGCTATGCCTCATGGGACTTGTAGTTATGCAATTAGCGGTCCTCCAGCTGTTGCAGATCCCCAAGTATATAAGAGTCACTCCACACTTCTTAAAACACAGCCAAATCCCTGGATTCTGGAAACAGCTTGTCCAACATTACTAGACTAGAAAAAAAGAAGAGGTGGATTCTATGGATGGGGAACAGTGGATGCATGTGGTCAGAGACAAACAAGAAAAATTTCAAAAAGACACTTGGTCAGGTTGGATGTATGGTTTAGATCAGAGATCCTTACGAAATAAACAGAATCCCACACACCACCTAAGACATGTATGCAATTGCTACTTGATCTCCCTATAGTTGTACCCAATATTAGTTGTTAAAATTGATTTTTTTTTATTCATTTGTGTAATTATAACCAAAAAGTTACAGCTATTTTTTTTTTTTCTATTGGCATTAAAAATGTACTGTGCAAAATTGTGAATACCTTGTATTCCAATGTTTTGACTTTCTTCTCAAGTCGCTCTATCTCCGATTTCTGAGACATTATTGCTCGTTCCTTCTCAGACATCCTACCCTGCGCAATGTTGTCTTTTGCAGTCACTACTCCGTTAAGGTCGTGCAGCATAGCCCTGAAGGAGACAACTGTGGAGACGGAAGTAAAAAAAAAAAAAAAAAAAAAATATTTCAAGCTTACACATTTAATCGCTATATAATGCTGATTTTGCTGTAAACTGCTTTTTTGTTTATTTTTTTTTTTTTTATGGAATTAGAAACCTTGACACCACTTTCAACAATGGCAGAAGCCTGAATTACAACTCACCGCTCTTGTTAAACTCTTCAGCCATCATCTGACGGATTCTGTGCCGTTTCTCCAGGGCCTCGATAAGCTGCGGTAGAGTGATATCGTCATTGACATCCAGCAGCTCACAGGATGGAATAGGGGGAAAGCTTTGAATGAGCATCTCAATGACTGCCTGTTCATCGACTTCTGGGGAAAGATCACAAGAATTAAATGAGATCCATTTCCCCAAGACAGCATTCACCACATAGAACACAGATGGCAACAAAGAGCAGTGATGTTGTCCACTAGTAACATGGACGTTCTTATCCAGAATACCTTTAAGGGTTTAGAGCTGCCTACTTGCGACACATCAATACTAATTTTACTAGATTAACCACTTCAATGCCGGGCACTTTCATCCCCTTTATGCCCAGGCCAATTTTAAGTGCTGTCGCACTTTGAATGACAGTTGTGTGGTCATGCAACGGTGTACCCAAATGTATAATCCCCCCCCCCCCCCTCAAATATAGATCTTTTGGTGACATTTGATCAGAGTTTTTTTTGTTTTGTTTTTTTATTTGTTTAGCAAAGAAGGTTTTTCTTCGTTTGTTATAACATTTAATACAATAAGTTTTCTTCTTCACTGATGAGGCAACTCTTTAGGCTGCATTGACTGGCATTACTGATGGCATCCTTGATAGATCTGCACTGGATGATTAGTCGCCGATTGGCTCTCCTCTACTCACGTCCTGTCGGCACGAATAAAGCAAAAGCCGATAAATGGCACTTCCTGGTTACTATGTGACCAGCTGTGTTTGGACACAGCTGATAACATGGTAAAGAGCCAACACCTTTACCAAGATAGGAGATGCGGTATGTCAGAGCGACACACCGCACTACCGCTAGATGCTTATCCTGCTGGACTTCATATGCCAACCAGCTTGATAACACAACTACCCTGCAGCCCTCATTTTGCATACGGCAGGCGGGAAGTAGTTAAAAGTAAAGTGATACTAAAGTATTGTTTTTTTGCTTTAAAACATGTTACACTTACCTGCTCTGTGTAATGGTTTTGTACAGAGCAGCCCCCATCCGCCTCTTAGGCTCTCCTGGCCCCTCCATCCTGACGAATGCCCGAACAGCAAGCAGCTTGCTATGGGGGCACCTGAGCTGAACCAGAGCTCCTTGTGTCCATTCAGGCACAGAGCCCCAGCTAGACCACACCCCCTCATCGCATTGGCTCACCGACTTTGATTAACAGCAGCAGGAGCCATTGGCGCTTTGCTGCTCTCTCAGCCAATGAAGAGGAGAGTCCCGGGTAGCCAAGTCTCTCATGCAATATTGCTGGATAGAGATGGCCTTGGTTAAGCATTAGGGGGGCTGAAGCACACAGGTTTTTTTTTTTTATCTTAATGCATAGAACGCACCAATTTAAAAAAACTTCTGCATTTACAATTACTTTAACATACATAGAAGGTGTTCATTTTCCCCCCCACTTGCCTCCATTTACAGGACCTCCTCGTTCCTCCAGCCTACGACTAAGCTCATCTTTGAATGCCTGGTTCCTATAGCGGCGTCCAGGAGTAAGCCCACAAATTGGTTTGTCAACAGGTCTGGCAATTTCTACTTCTTGAGTCATCTCAGCAAACCGCATAACTTGCTGTAAAACAAAACCCGAGGTTAGAAAACTCACACAAGGAAACAAAAATTTGTTTTCAAAGGTCCAAAATTTGCAAAAACCTCCAACTTACCAGGCTCTCCTCATGATCATCTGCCTTGGGATTTACACACACTATCATTCGAACTTTCCCTTCTCCGTCAAAGTAGTTCTTGAACAAGTGTGTTAATTTGGAGTCTCGGTAGGGCACCATCTGGGAATATGAAAGGTAATTGTAGATCAAATAAATCAAGTAACATTTATTTTGGTTGTAAACTTTGCTCCAGCCTCCTACCAAAACTTTA
Organism: Lithobates pipiens; assembly: GCF_037356315.1. Classification (NCBI taxonomy): domain Eukaryota; kingdom Metazoa; phylum Chordata; class Amphibia; order Anura; family Ranidae; genus Lithobates; species Lithobates pipiens. The sequence goes on from NW_027507903.1 coordinate 4,511,599, forward strand.
GTTAAACATGGCAAGATTCAATCGCCAAAATTTACTGCACCACCCCCCCCCCCCCCTCCTTTGAGGTAATCTTCAAACGAAATATGTGTGCAATAAATAAATCGCCTTAAGTACTGGTGTCAGTATGGTTTACACACTTGAGGGTGGTAAAAACACATGGTTGCAGTTCTACTTTAAACACGATTCTCAATATATTGTGCATGTTATATGAAAACCCAATTGAGTTTTTAGGCAATTACCTTGTTTGTGCCACACATCTGGTTTTCTCGCAGAATTTCTATACACGTTCGTAAAGTCATAAGTGACTGGTTAATGTTGCCTGTAAGAGAATTAAAACAAAATCACAATGGCGTCTGGGTGTGCAGATACAGTTCAATTCCTCCAGTTTCTTAAAGTGGCTGTAAACCCTAAAAAAGGAGAAAGGGGGAAAAAAAAAAACCCCCCACACGACAAAGGCATAATGAGCTAGCATCGTATACTAGCTCATTATGAATTACTTACATGAGACCGAAGCCCCCGCAGCGGTCCTCGTTGACCGCTCCTTCAGGGTTACTTCCGGGTATCACGGCTCTGGCGCTGTGATTGGCTGGGGGCCGCGATGACGTCACTCCTACGCATATGCGCGCGGGAGTCCGCCGGTAACGGCACAGTCTAACTGAAGTAACGGCACGTGTGTGCCGTTGCTTCAGTTTGCTTACGTGCGCATGTGCCAATGACGTCGGCACATGCAAATACAGGGATAGCTCCTGAACCTTGCAGTTTTAGGAGATATCCAGTGTAGCTACAGGCAAGCCTAATTTCAGGCTTGCCTGTAGTAAAAAGTAGTTGTAAAGGGTTTATAACCACTTGCCTACTTGGGCACTTTCACCCCCTTCCTGCCCAACTTTCAGCACTGTCACACTTTGAATTACAAATGTGCGGTCATGCAACACTGTACTCAGGAGATGGATATAATTTTTCACACCACTAAAGCCTTTTGGTGGTATTTAATCACCATAAATGAACCAAAAATAATTTTTCTCTTCAAAAAGTTCTTAGTTTGGGTTTTAAAATTTTGCAAACAGGTAATTTCTCCTTCACTGATCTCCGATGAGGCGGCATTGCTGATCAGTGCCCCGATTATCAGTTTAGATGTCCTCATTTACACTTGCTGCTGGCACTTTTCCTCGCGCTGTCACAGGAATGCCAATAACCGGCAAGTGTTTACATCATGATCAGCCGTAATTAGACACAGCTGATCACGTTGTAAAGGGCTGTTGCGATTGGCTCTTTACCACAATCTGTGATCAAGCTGTGTCCAAAAACAAAGATCACACCAAATCTTCTCAGGTTCAGTTGAAATGCTCCCGATGCCTAGACTTTACCTGCTTCACGCAGTCTGTTTCCCTCTGCTTTCGTGCGGTTTGTTCTCTCACTTCCGGCCAAGTCTACAAGAGAAAGCTGACTCACTGTAACCTGCTCCTTTTCCTGCACAAATCAGAAAACAAGAAGTCAGTATGACGATCACAATGTGCAATTCTCGCTAATCTAAAAAGACATGCCACAAAGAACACGGATAACAAGCCATCAGACCACTCAAGGCCCCCTTTCACACAGGCAGTGCGGTTGGTGAACTCCGCTTTGTCCAGCAGGGGGAGGTGGAATCCCCATTGAGCAGGCGGATGACAGGTCTGTCTCCGCTCACTGTGCAGAGAGACAGACCTGTCAGAGTACCGCTCTGTCCATTTTCATCCGATCCGCCAGATGGATGAAAAATAGGGTCACCATCAGTCAGGTTTTGGCGGATCGGATAGCAGCAGACATAGCACCGCTGACATCCGCCACTTCATAGAGTTCAATGCAGGGTCCAAGCAGATACACCTGAAAAACTGACAGGTGGACCCGTTTGGAAAGCCAGTGTGAGTGGCCCAGAGAATCACTGCGTAATCATTGCGGATCTGTCATGCAAAACTACTGTCAAATTTATCTCATACAAACTACATGTAGACACAAGCAACCATTAAAAATTAAGTTTTCAGTTTTATATGGTTTATCAGTAGTGATGGCCGAACGGTTCGCCCGGCGGTCGTTTCGCGGCGAATTTCCGACTTTCGCCGTCCGCGGGTTCGAACGCCTTTTTCCGTCGTTCGCCCCGGCGGACTTACGTGTTTAATGTATACAAGAACTTTAACCTTTCGTGACACGTTTATCATGTGTTACAGGACAACCAATTGAGACATGACAGCTCATGGACACTTGGACATTCCCCCTAACCTATAAATACACCCGATCCGGTGGCCATTTTACATTCTTTCTTCTGTCACTGTAGGGAAAGGATCCTGTGTGGAGTAGGGACAGAGAAAACGCTAGCTATTTGGTACACAAAAGTTCTTTTCAGGACTGGTATAGGTGTTAGGTCAGCAGCCTGAGTTTCTTTTGTCAGTTTAGATAAAGGGACAGAGCGCTGTATGCTGCTATTTTAGGGACAGCTCAGCCAGATTAGTCTTTCTTCATCATCATCATCATCATCATTAGCTGTTACTATCAGGTCCACAAAAGAGCTGTTCCAGCTAATCGTTCCAGCCTACTCTTTTTTGCCAATTTGTATAGGGACAGGCAGGAAGCAGTGTTGTCAGGCAGTGAGGATAATTTTAAAGACTTGCTGTTACTATTAGTTCCACAAAGGTTCTTTTCAGGACTGGTATCAGTGGTACGGTAATAGGCTTGTACACGTATAATATTCTTTCTTCCAAATATAGAAAGAATATTATACTTGACTGCTGCCCTTCTGCTGCAGTCTGCTAATCATTCACAACTCACTTGTTCCACAAAAGTTCTTATAAGGACTGGTAACTTGGTCTGTCTAGGGTGCTACGGTACATAGGCTTGGGTGCGGTACAGTCTGCTGTTCTGTAAGGACCGCTATCGGTCCACAATAGATAGGGTTGCCGTGCACTACTGCTGACCGCTGCCCTATACTGCAGCAGTCCTTCAGCGGTATAGGGACTGACGCACAGTCTGCTAAACACTAATACACAACCTGCTTGGTCCACAAAAGTTCTTATAAGGACTGGTAACTTGGTATAGGGTGCTACGGTACATAGGCCTGAGTGCGTTACAGTCTGCTGTTCTGTAAGGACCGCTATCGGTCCACAATACATAGGGTTGCCGTGCACTACTGCTGACCGCTGCCCTATACTGCAGCAGTCCTTCATTGGTATAGGGACTGACGTACAGTCTGCTAATCACTAACACACAACCTGCTTGGTCCACAAAAGTTCTTATAAGGACTGGTAACTTGGTATAGGGTGCTACGGTACATAGGCCTGAGTGCGTTACAGTCTGCTGTTCTGTAAGGACCGCTATCGGTCCACAATACATAGGGTTGCCGTGCACTACTGCTGACCGCTGCCCTATACTGCAGCAGTCCTTCAGCGGTATAGGGACTGACGCACAGTCTGCTAAACACTAACACACAACCTGCTTGGTCCACAAAAGTTCTTATAAGGACTGGTAACTTGGTATAGGGTGCTACGGTACATAGGCCTGAGTGCGTTACAGTCTGCTGTTCTGTAAGGACCGCTATCGGTCCACAATACATAGGGTTGCCGTGCACTACTGCTGACCGCTGCCCTATACTGCAGCAGTCCTTCATTGGTATAGGGACTGACGTACAGTCTGCTAATCACTAACACACAACCTGCTTGGTCCACAAAAGTTCTTATAAGGACTGGTAACTTGGTATAGGGTGCTACGGTACATAGGCCTGAGTGCGTTACAGTCTGCTGTTCTGTAAGGACCGCTATCGGTCCACAATACATAGGGTTGCCGTGCACTACTGCTGACCGCTGCCCTATACTGCAGCAGTCCTTCATTGGTATAGGGACTGACGTACAGTCTGCTAATCACTAACACACAACCTGCTTGGTCCACAAAAGTTCTTATAAGGACTGGTAACTTGGTATAGGGTGCTACGGTACATAGGCCTGAGTGCGTTACAGTCTGCTGTTCTGTAAGGACCGCTATCGGTCCACAATACATAGGGTTGCCGTGCACTACTGCTGACCGCTGCCCTATACTGCAGCAGTCCTTCAGCGGTATAGGGACTGACGCACAGTCTGCTAAACACTAACACACAACCTGCTTGGTCCACAAAAGTTCTTATAAGGACTGGTAACTTGGTATAGGGTGCTACGGTACATAGGCCTGAGTGCGTTACAGTCTGCTGTTCTGTAAGGACCGCTATCGGTCCACAATACATAGGGTTGCCGTGCACTACTGCTGACCGCTGCCCTATACTGCAGCAGTCCTTCATTGGTATAGGGACTGACGTACAGTCTGCTAATCACTAACACACAACCTGCTTGGTCCACAAAAGTTCTTATAAGGACTGGTAACTTGGTATAGGGTGCTACGGTACATAGGCCTGAGTGCGTTACAGTCTGCTGTTCTGTAAGGACCGCTATCGGTCCACAATACATAGGGTTGCCGTGCACTACTGCTGACCGCTGCCCTATACTGCAGCAGTCCTTCATTGGTATAGGGACTGACGTACAGTCTGCTAATCACTAACACACAACCTGCTTGGTCCACAAAAGTTCTTATAAGGACTGGTAACTTGGTATAGGGTGCTACGGTACATAGGCCTGAGTGCGTTACAGTCTGCTGTTCTGTAAGGACCGCTATCGGTCCACAATACATAGGGTTGCCGTGCACTACTGCTGACCGCTGCCCTATACTGCAGCAGTCCTTCAGCGGTATAGGGACTGACGCACAGTCTGCTAAACACTAACACACAACCTGCTTGGTCCACAAAAGTTCTTATAAGGACTGGTAACTTGGTATAGGGTGCTACGGTACATAGGCCTGAGTGCGTTACAGTCTGCTGTTCTGTAAGGACCGCTATCGGTCCACAATACATAGGGTTGCCGTGCACTACTGCTGACCGCTGCCCTATACTGCAGCAGTCCTTCATTGGTATAGGGACTGACGTACAGTCTGCTAATCACTAACACACAACCTGCTTGGTCCACAAAAGTTCTTATAAGGACTGGTAACTTGGTATAGGGTGCTACGGTACATAGGCCTGAGTGCGTTACAGTCTGCTGTTCTGTAAGGACCGCTATCGGTCCACAATACATAGGGTTGCCGTGCACTACTGCTGACCGCTGCCCTATACTGCAGCAGTCCTTCATTGGTATAGGGACTGACGTACAGTCTGCTAATCACTAACACACAACCTGCTTGGTCCACAAAAGTTCTTATAAGGACTGGTAACTTGGTATAGGGTGCTACGGTACATAGGCCTGAGTGCGTTACAGTCTGCTGTTCTGTAAGGACCGCTATCGGTCCACAATACATAGGGTTGCCGTGCACTACTGCTGACCGCTGCCCTATACTGCAGCAGTCCTTCAGCGGTATAGGGACTGACGCACAGTCTGCTAAACACTAACACACAACCTGCTTGGTCCACAAAAGTTCTTATAAGGACTGGTAACTTGGTATAGGGTGCTACGGTACATAGGCCTGAGTGCGTTACAGTCTGCTGTTCTGTAAGGACCGCTATCGGTCCACAATACATAGGGTTGCCGTGCACTACTGCTGACCGCTGCCCTATACTGCAGCAGTCCTTCATTGGTATAGGGACTGACGTACAGTCTGCTAATCACTAACACACAACCTGCTTGGTCCACAAAAGTTCTTATAAGGACTGGTAACTTGGTATAGGGTGCTACGGTACATAGGCCTGAGTGCGTTACAGTCTGCTGTTCTGTAAGGACCGCTATCGGTCCACAATACATAGGGTTGCCGTGCACTACTGCTGACCGCTGCCCTATACTGCAGCAGTCCTTCAGCGGTATAGGGACTGACGCACAGTCTGCTAAACACTAACACACAACCTGCTTGGTCCACAAAAGTTCTTATAAGGACTGGTAACTTGGTATAGGGTGCTACGGTACATAGGCCTGAGTGCAGTACAGTCTGCTGTTCTGTAAGGACCGCTATCGGTCCACAATACATAGGGTTGCCGTGCACTACTGCTGACCGCTGCCCTATACTGCAGCAGTCCTTCATTGGTATAGGGACTGACGTACAGTCTGCTAATCACTAACACACAACCTGCTTGGTCCACAAAAGTTCTTATAAGGACTGGTAACTTGGTATAGGGTGCTACGGTACATAGGCCTGAGTGCGTTACAGTCTGCTGTTCTGTAAGGACCGCTATCGGTCCACAATACATAGGGTTGCCGTGCACTACTGCTGACCGCTGCCCTATACTGCAGCAGTCCTTCAGCGGTATAGGGACTGACGCACAGTCTGCTAAACACTAACACACAACCTGCTTGGTCCACAAAAGTTCTTATAAGGACTGGTAACTTGGTATAGGGTGCTACGGTACATAGGCCTGAGTGCGTTACAGTCTGCTGTTCTGTAAGGACCGCTATCGGTCCACAATACATAGGGTTGCCGTGCACTACTGCTGACCGCTGCCCTATACTGCAGCAGTCCTTCATTGGTATAGGGACTGACGTACAGTCTGCTAATCACTAACACACAACCTGCTTGGTCCACAAAAGTTCTTATAAGGACTGGTAACTTGGTATAGGGTGCTACGGTACATAGGCCTGAGTGCGTTACAGTCTGCTGTTCTGTAAGGACCGCTATCGGTCCACAATACATAGGGTTGCCGTGCACTACTGCTGACCGCTGCCCTATACTGCAGCAGTCCTTCAGCGGTATAGGGACTGACGCACAGTCTGCTAAACACTAACACACAACCTGCTTGGTCCACAAAAGTTCTTATAAGGACTGGTAACTTGGTATAGGGTGCTACGGTACATAGGCCTGAGTGCGTTACAGTCTGCTGTTCTGTAAGGACCGCTATCGGTCCACAATACATAGGGTTGCCGTGCACTACTGCTGACCGCTGCCCTATACTGCAGCAGTCCTTCATTGGTATAGGGACTGACGTACAGTCTGCTAATCACTAACACACAACCTGCTTGGTCCACAAAAGTTCTTATAAGGACTGGTAACTTGGTATAGGGTGCTACGGTACATAGGCCTGAGTGCGTTACAGTCTGCTGTTCTGTAAGGACCGCTATCGGTCCACAATACATAGGGTTGCCGTGCACTACTGCTGACCGCTGCCCTATACTGCAGCAGTCCTTCAGCGGTATAGGGACTGACGCACAGTCTGCTAAACACTAACACACAACCTGCTTGGTCCACAAAAGTTCTTATAAGGACTGGTAACTTGGTATAGGGTGCTACGGTACATAGGCCTGAGTGCAGTACAGTCTGCTGTTCTGTAAGGACCGCTATCGGTCCACAATACATAGGGTTGCCGTGCACTACTGCTGACCGCTGCCCTATACTGCAGCAGTCCTTCATTGGTATAGGGACTGACGTACAGTCTGCTAATCACTAACACACAACCTGCTTGGTCCACAAAAGTTCTTATAAGGACTGGTAACTTGGTATAGGGTGCTACGGTACATAGGCCTGAGTGCGTTACAGTCTGCTGTTCTGTAAGGACCGCTATCGGTCCACAATACATAGGGTTGCCGTGCACTACTGCTGACCGCTGCCCTATACTGCAGCAGTCCTTCAGCGGTATAGGGACTGACGCACAGTCTGCTAAACACTAACACACAACCTGCTTGGTCCACAAAAGTTCTTATAAGGACTGGTAACTTGGTATAGGGTGCTACGGTACATAGGCCTGAGTGCAGTACAGTCTGCTGTTCTGTAAGGACCGCTATCGGTCCACAATACATAGGGTTGCCGTGCACTACTGCTGACCGCTGCCCTATACTGCAGCAGTCCTTCATTGGTATAGGGACTGACGTACAGTCTGCTAATCACTAACACACAACCTGCTTGGTCCACAAAAGTTCTTATAAGGACTGGTAACTTGGTATAGGGTGCTACGGTACATAGGCCTGAGTGCGTTACAGTCTGCTGTTCTGTAAGGACCGCTATCGGTCCACAATACATAGGGTTGCCGTGCACTACTGCTGACCGCTGCCCTATACTGCAGCAGTCCTTCATTGGTATAGGGACTGACGTACAGTCTGCTAATCACTAACACACAACCTGCTTGGTCCACAAAAGTTCTTATAAGGACTGGTAACTTGGTATAGGGTGCTACGGTACATAGGCCTGAGTGCGTTACAGTCTGCTGTTCTGTAAGGACCGCTATCGGTCCACAATACATAGGGTTGCCGTGCACTACTGCTGACCGCTGCCCTATACTGCAGCAGTCCTTCAGCGGTATAGGGACTGACGCACAGTCTGCTAAACACTAACACACAACCTGCTTGGTCCACAAAAGTTCTTATAAGGACTGGTAACTTGGTATAGGGTGCTACGGTACATAGGCCTGAGTGCGTTACAGTCTGCTGTTCTGTAAGGACCGCTATCGGTCCACAATACATAGGGTTGCCGTGCACTACTGCTGACCGCTGCCCTATACTGCAGCAGTCCTTCATTGGTATAGGGACTGACGTACAGTCTGCTAATCACTAACACACAACCTGCTTGGTCCACAAAAGTTCTTATAAGGACTGGTAACTTGGTATAGGGTGCTACGGTACATAGGCCTGAGTGCAGTACAGTCTGCTGTTCTGTAAGGACCGCTATCGGTCCACAATACATAGGGTTGCCGTGCACTACTGCTGACCGCTGCCCTATACTGCAGCAGTCCTTCATTGGTATAGGGACTGACGTACAGTCTGCTAATCACTAACACACAACCTGCTTGGTCCACAAAAGTTTTTATAAGGACTGGTAACTTGGTATAGGGTGCTACGGTACATAGGCCTGAGTGCAGTACAGTCTGCTGTTCTGTAAGGACCGCTATCGGTCCACAATACATAGGGTTGACGTGCACTACTGCTGACCGCTGCCCTATACTGCAGCAGTCCTTCAGCGGTATAGGGACTAAGAGTTTTGTCACAGGGTGATTTAAAAAATGACAGGCAGAGGAAGAGGCAGGCCCTTCCGCAGGGGTGGTAGGGGTAGGGCAGGAGCAACAGCCTTGAGCCAAAGTGGGAAGTTGCAGAAGGTGCGTTCAATTACTTTAAAGGACGCACCAGACTTGGTTGAGTGGCTCACTCAGCCTTATTCTTCTGCACCCTCCTCATCCTCTCGATCTGCACCCTCTTCTTCACTCTCTGCTATGTGCACCCCCAAAGACACTACCACCAACAACACGACCACCACCACCACCACCACATACCTTCCGCTTGAGTCACTGGAATTATTTTCCGATCCATATCAAGAGGACATTTCTGATGCGCAGCCACTCTTGGTATTGGATCAGGAAGAGGAGGCAGCAACAAGCGCTACTCAGCAGTCTGACGCCAGTACCCAGATCAGCCCAAGGAGGAGGTTGGTCCCCGGTGTTGCTGCCTACTCTACTTATAGCGGTGGGGAAGGTGACGTTGATGATGACGTGTCTAGTGATGTCACGTGGGTGCCCACAAGAGAGGAAGAGGAGGGGAGTTCAGAGGGAGATATGGACCAGCAGATAGGGAGGAGAAGCAGCAATGACTTACATTGCACAGCAGGGACAAAGCAGACTGCAAATGTATCAGGAGCGAGTCATCGACCATGTACGGTCACATCTGGCGCTCCCAGGACACCGGCACATGGCTCCGCAGTGTGGGCTTTTTTTAACGTGTCCGCTGCTGACAATAGCGTTGCCATCTGCAATCTTTGCAGTCAACGCGTTAGTCGCGGTAAGCCCAATACTCACCTAGGGACGACCGCCTTAAGAAGGCACATGAGCAGCCATCACCGAGCCCAGTGGGAGCAACGGAACACACAAAGCCACACTGCAGGCTCTCACCGTCCAGCCTCGTCTTCTACTTCTCCTTCTCCTCTCTCCTCACAATTGTCCTCCACTCCACCTTCCATCACGCCAAGCTCACATTTTTCTGCAAAAAGGCAGGCTTCCGTGGGCCTAATGTTTGAGCGTAAAAAAATGATGACGCCGGATAACCCTCTTGCCCAACGGTTGGCGGCTGGCTTGTCAGAACTCATAGCCCGCCAACTACTGCCATATAAACTGGTGGACTCGGAGGCCTTTCGCAAATTTGTGGCCATTGGAACACCACAATGGAAGGTCCCAGGAAGGAAGTATTTCTCAGAGAAGGGCATCCCAGAGCTATATGGCCATGTTCAGCGGCAAGTGAATGTATCTCTGGCACACAGTGTCGGTGCCAAGATACATCTGACCACAGACACGTGGTCTAGCAAACACGGGCAGGGAAGGTATATCAGTTTTACTGCCCACTGGGTGAACCTTCTGACGGCCGTCAAGCATGTAACCCGTGGCACCCGTGTAGATTTGGTTTTACCGCCACGGATTGCATGCAGGCCTGACTCTTCTTCTCCTCCTCCTACTCCATCCTCCTCCCTCTCCTCCTCAGCTGCCTCCTCCTTTTCCGCTGCTAGCGTCTCTTCCACTGCACCGCCCAAGCTCCCCAGAACCTATTCCACATGCCAGGTGAGACGTTGCCATGCCGTGCTGCGTCTGTTGTGCCTGGAAGCAAAGAGCCACACTGGCCCGGCACTCCTTTCAGCTTTGCGTTCACAGGCAGATGAGTGGCTAACACCGCTCAATTTGACAGTTGGTAAAGTGGTGTGTGACAACGGTGCCAATCTGCTTAGCGCATTGAAACAGGGCAAAATCACGCACGTGCCGTGCATGGCACACGTCTTAAACTTGGTCGTGCAGCGATTCCTTGTCAAATACCCTGGGGTCCAGGACATCTTGCGGCAGGCAAGGAAAATCTCGGCCCATTTCAGAAGATCTTACACGGCCATGGCTCGCCTTGCTGACATTCAGCGGCGACACCATCTGCCGGTCAGACGTCTTATTTGCGATTGCCCGACGCGATGGAACTCAACCTTCTATATGCTTGATAGGCTGCTCCAGCAGAAACGTGCAGTTAACGTCTACCTGTATGAACTCTGCGAAAGAAACGGTTCTGGGGAGCTGGGTTTTTTTTCACCGCGCCAGTGGCTGCTCATGCGCGACACATGCAGACTTCTGCGGCCATTTGAGGAGATCACCAAACTGGTCAGTCGCAGCCATGGCGCCATCAGTGACATGGTACCTTATGCCTTCTTTCTGGAGCGTGCATTGCGTCGTGTCATTGATCAGGCTGTGGAGGAGCAGGAGCGGGAAGATGAGGAAGTCGCAATGCTGGATGAATTCCCAGGGGGGGCTACTCTATCTGAGACAAGTCAACAACAGGAGTCTGATGAGGAGTCAGAGGAGGATGGTGCCGGGGCGGATGAGCAGGAGCAAGAAGAGCATGCTTTAAACCTTTCTGGGATCCCTGTTGTGCGAGGATGGGGAGAGGAGAATGAAGAGGACGACATTATCCTGGATGATGAGCAGGAGCCAGGCCACCACACCGCTTCCACTTTAGTGCAAATGGGGGCCTTCATGCTCCAGTGTTTTAATAGGGACCCCCGTATAAAAAGCATGAGGGTCAAGGACCAGTACTGGGTGGCAACGTACTTAGACCCCCGGTACAAACACAAAATGGCGGAAATGTTACCGCCGTCGCAGAGGGCTGTCAGAATGCAGCACTTCCAGGCCTTGCTTCGAGAAATGCTGCATTCTGCTTTTGCGTGCGCTGGCAGAGGAGCAATTCCCACTCCCAGAGAAGGATTTGCGGGTACCAATCCAACAGCGCCTGCAAGAAGAGGCCGGTTTGAAGATGTGTTGGTGACTTCGGATATGAGGTCATTCTTTCAGCCGACCCATCGACAGGTGTCATCCGGATCCAGCATCAGGGAACGCCTAGACCGTCAGGTGTCCGACTACATTGGGTTAACGGCCGATGTGGACGCTCTGAGGAGTGATGAACCCCTAGACTACTGGGTGGGCAGGCTTGACCTCTGGCCAGAGCTTGCCCAATTTGCAATCGAACTGTTGGCTTGCCCCTCATCCAGTGTCCTGTCCGAAAGGACGTTCAGCGCAGCAGGGGGGATTGTGACCGATAAGCGTACTCGCCTAGCTCACCACAGTGTTAACTACCTCACATTTCTAAAAATGAATGAGGCATGGATCTCGGAGGAATTCAACACATGTGATCAGTAGACCATGTATATGTCTATAAACAATTTTTGGAATCAAGCACACAGACCTTCTTAATTCATTTGGCTCACTTCCCTGACCCAAAAAAGCACACCGTACTATATGCCCCTACCCTCCTCTTTGAAGAGGTTGAGCGGTGTCATATTTCTACTGGGGCTGCTTATTATGAGGGGTTCCCACCATCCCTGTGCTGTGCTGACTTCCTCCTGGGTGTTCTTATTATGAGGGGCTCCCACCATCCCTGTGCTGTGCTGACTTCCTCCTGGGGGTTCTTATTATGAGGGGATCACACCATCCCTGTGCTGTGCTGACTTCCTCCTGGGGGTTCTTATTATGAGGGGATCACACCATCCCTGTGCTGTGCTGACTTCCTCCTGGGGCTGCTTACGGTGCTGCTGTCAGCGCTGTATGTCACGGAGCTGCTGTCAGCGCTGTATGTCACGGAGCTGCTGTCAGCGCTGTATGTCACGGAGCTGCTGTCAGCGCTGTATGTCACGGAGCTGCTGTCAGCGCTGTATGTCACGGAGCTGCTGTCAGCGCTGTATGTCACGGAGCTGCTGTCAGCGCTGTATGTCACGGAGCTGCTGTCAGCGCTGTATGTCACGGTGCTGCTGTCAGCGCTGTATGTCACGGTGCTGCTGTCAGCGCTGTATGTCACGGAGCTGCTGTCAGCGCTGTATGTCACGGAGCTGCTGTCAGTGCTGTATGTCACGGAGCTGCTGTCAGCGCTGTATGTCACGGAGCTGCTGTCAGCGCTGTATGTCACGGAGCTGCTGTCAGCGCTGTATGTCACGGTGCTGCTGTCAGCGCTGTATGTCACGGAGCTGCTGTCAGCGCTGTATGTCACGGAGCTGCTGTCAGTGCTGTATGTCACGGAGCTGCTGTCAGCGCTGTATGTCACGGAGCTGCTGTCAGCGCTGTATGTCACGGAGCTGCTGTCAGCGCTGTATGTCACGGTGCTGCTGTCAGCGCTGTATGTCACGGAGCTGCTGTCAGCGCTGTATGTCACGGAGCTGCTGTCAGCGCTGTATGTCACGGTGCTGCTGTCAGCGCTGTATGTCACGGAGCTGCTGTCAGCGCTGTATGTCACGGTGCTGATGTCAGTGCTCTGTATTACGGTGCTGCTGTCAGTGCTCTGTATCTCCTGCACCCTCTTGTTTGCCTACCCTGGTCCCTGACCTTCCCTCTCCTCCATTGCCTTCATTAGCTCCATAGTCCTGAATTGTCAGAACAATTTCCCAAATAAAAAAAAAATGCTTGTAGTTATCGATCCCAAATTCACCTCATACATGTATTATGCTATTGTCCAGGTGGTGGGACTACGTGCTACCCCCTAATAATTACCACGTGGCCGCAAATTCGACCTAAAGGTTTGCGAAATTCGCCTCCCATTGAAGTCAATGGAGCCCGCGGCGAACGGTCGTTTTCGCGAACGTTTGTGCCCGTTCGCGTTTCGCGTTCGCGAAACGTCCCGTCGGAAGTTCGTCCATCACTATTTATCAGTTTGTCATATGCAGTTTTATGAATGGAAGGAGGAAAGAGCAGCGCCATCTAAAGTACAACAGTAAAATAACCATTTGTTGGATAAAAGTGACGCAACTCACAAGATAACATTGGTGTAGCACTTTGCATAAACAAAATCATCCCCTGTGTTTCGGGATGGATATGCCATCATTGTATCTGTGGGAGGTGACACGTTGCGGTCTGCCCCAACAAAGATGGCCCCCCCTGTAAGGCCTAATGGAGTACGCATGCTCAGCGTGCCATGCAGGGGGACACCAGAGTAGTAACGTTATCTCCGCCCGCTCAGTGTACCCACGTTGACAGGAAGCCCTGGTAAGGCACCAGCGCCGCCGAGGACACCGACTATACACTTGCTGGCAGCATAGTGATTTCGGTGTTCTGTCGAAAAGTGCAAGCGCAGAACGGAGGGGCACTCCAGCCAATTTCCCGATCAGCTGGCGTGACATCCCCATAGCGCACATCGTAGGAAGCTTTTTCTTAAAAAAATAAAAAATAAAAATAAAAGATACCTGTTCACAGGCACAATTGAAAGCTATGCCGAGAGCGGAGGACACCAGATTGAGCCTCGATGTTGAAGGGAAGGGCACGCTTTGTCTCTGTTGCAACCCATCCTTAGACACAAGCAAAACCTGCTCTTCAAAAAGAGAATAAGAAGCTGGACCTTGAGCACACTAAACCCATGCCGCAAAAGTGAGACACACAATATGACAAATATGGTGTCCCGCCGCTGTTTGCAGAGCATTCAATTGTGCCCGTCAAATGGCATCTCTGAGGGGGGGGGGAAGAGATAAAAAAAAAAAAAAAAGCACGTCCTACGATGTGCGCATGGCGCTACAGTGGTGTCCTTCCATTCTGCGCATGCATTTTGACGGAGGGCACAAATCAACAGAACACAGCAAATTATTTTTTTTATACACTTATCTTGCGAGTCCCTTCTAGCTATATTTATGAGCCAGCAGCCACTGAGCCAAGCATCTCCTACAATTTAAAGCGGCATTCCACTCATTTAAAAATGTGACACTCGCCTGTCCAGCGATGCGAGTGCCGAAGCCTTGTTCCTCTTCCCCTCTCCGCCACGCCAGTATTGTACCTGTGGGCACCCAGCTGTGGTTTCACAGCTTCACAGCCAGGCAAACTGGTGAATGGCTGGGCAATCTCCTGGGGCTTGCAAAGTGTTCCAGAAGATTGCAGCGAGGGGAGAGAAGTGAACTTACGCTCGGCGACTGTCAAAAACGGGGATACCCGCTCTCCAACCCCCCCCCCACCAATAAAACGTCACGCCAAATGTGGCATGTCAGGGGGATACCAATATTTAAAGCGAAAGTTACGTTTTTGGATGGAACTCCACTTTAAAGATGGTCATTTGGACTCCACTGTATAGCCCTCACCACTTGTATCCGTCCATATAATTGGTTTGATATAGCACTTGCTAGCCCTGCTACAAAAGCATCATGCAATCGTTGCAGTGCATTTCTAAAAGTATCACATGCACTACTTTTGGTGTGGTGCGATTTCAGCTCATTCAAAATGAATGGGGCTAAAATTGCACTGCACAGCATGTGAATTGCAGAGTAACGCTCAGTGCATTCCTGTGCATGCGTGTTGTAAAGCGACCCATAGAGGGTCCTGTGACACATAGTAATTACCTGCAGCACATTATCCCCATCCGCATCAAGGGGGGCTTGTGCCAACTTTATCATGAAGACACTGTGGGAGCGGCTGGACTCACGATTCAGTGTTGTGTTTGCAATCCTCCTTCTCTTTTGCCCTTCAAAAAAAAAAAAAAAAAGGGAAAGATTTTAGTGACAGACAGGCCACACATGTATTGAAATGTGGCCAGATGTCAATCCATGTATGGCATCAACAAAAATAGTGCTGCAGGAGGGATTCCCCATTAACATTGTATGTGTTGCTAGGGAAAACTAAGCAATTTTCTTTCCTTCCACCCATGGTGGAAGGAAAGAAAACTGAATAATGGATGGCCTTGCTTAAAGAGTTACTAAACCCAGGACCCGGCTTTCACTATATCTGGTCTCCCAAAGTACATGAAAAATGCAACAGTTTTAGTAAAAATAAACCACTAAATACCCTCTCGTCAGCAGTATATAGCAGTCTTGTGACTGCCATCAGTGTGTCTGGTTAAAACTTGTAGAAGTTCTAATTTTCCCTGAGTTTTATATGACAGTGATTGGTGAACCTTGGCACCTCAGATTGCTCTGGAACTAATTTTTCCAAGATGCTCATGCCCTCTGCAGTGTAGTTGATCATGGGAAAATGTAGTTCCAACACATCTGGGATGCCAAGGTTCGCCATCACTGTCCTATGAGGATGGATGACCCCCTTTACTCGCTGTCTAGTGCGTGTGATAAGCAGTGGGCCGAAGAAAAAAACAAAAAAAAACAAACACATCTTCACACACTGTCAGTACACAAACTGAGCACGTGCAGCTTATCCCCTAGCCTCTGTACTATCAGGAGATGGACTGGAGACAGTGAAAGAAGGGGAGGATCAGAGGAGACAGGAACAAACCGTGTCTACACAATGCAGAGGATTAACCCAACGAGTAACAAGCATGGTTTACTGCATATACAGACCGAATTTACTCTTGTGGGTTTAGTAACACTTTAAAAGGGCAAGTTCATCTTTACAGAAAAATCCGTAAGGTGAACTTACACAGGACCCCCACTCCAGCGCCGCGATCTCCAATTCTGAGCCCTGCTATAGCCACCTCCCGGGTCCAGGGCTTAGAAAACACCATAGCTTAATATTCAAAAATGTACCCCCCCCCTCCCCCCATCAGGAGGGTACACCTAGCCTGTGCAAGTTCACCTTTATGGAGAACTTACATTTTAAGCCCTAGTTTACACTGAGCTGCTGGAATGAAGCCGTGCAAATTCAGTCGTACTCGCACAATCTCTCTCCTGCACATCAGTTCCGGTGTGAGAAATTACACACAGCCACGTATTAAAAAATAAAAAATAAAACATATACATACGGAGGGGGGGGGGGGGGGGGGGGGAATAAAATATATATATATATTTATTACACACACAAAAAAAAAAATTAAAAAATTTACACAGATACATGGGGGAGATCTATAGAGATACAACCTACCCCCCACCCCGGTATAAACCTTTGGACTACATCTCTCACCTTTCCAGAACACATCAAATGCCTCTTCTGTAGTTTTAACTTCAACTTCTGTGCACCCAGCAACATACATGTTATGGTGCTGGTCTTCCCGCAGAATCTTAGACTGTGGCGGTCTGAAATAAGGGTAGTTAAGGTTAGTGTGGTTATTGGCAGAACAGGGGCAAAAATATAGCTACAAAAGCATACATTAGCAAAATAGGAGCGCATGCAAATGTATAGATTAGACAAGGGGTCTCAAACTGGCGGCCCTCCAGCTGTTGTGAAACTACAAGTGCCATGAGGCATTGCAAGGCTGACAGTTACAGGTATGACTTCCACAGGTGGAGGCATGATGGGACTTCTAGTTTTGCAACAGCTGGAGGGGCCACCAGTTTGAGACCCCTGGATTAGACATGACAAGAGAACAATGATGAGGAGGAGGATGATGAGAAGGATGATGATGATCAGGATGATGGGAAGCGTTGTCTACATAACTAGGGAATCAGGCAGACAGCTGGGCAACAAGGCAAAAGCTATGTAATATAAAACATACATAAACTCTGCATTCTTTCCCGGCGTGTTCCATCTAACAAAGGAATAGGAAAAGGTTATAACCTTTATTTTATATCACTTCAAAAACTGCAGCATGCAGATAAAAGCACACGGCTCATGAACTGGAATTCCAACTCAAAACTCATTGAACAGGAGAAAAGAAAAGTAACTATCACCACACAAAAAGCAAAGGTCAAGACATTTACAGACAAAAAAATAAATAAAAAAATATGTATGTATGTTATATATTTATATAGCGCCGACAGTTTACACAGCGCTTTACAACATTAGGGCAGACATTACAATACAATTGGAATCAGAGGGGATAAATAGAATTTTTTTTGGTAAAAAAAGGAAAAAAAAAATAAAAATAACTCACTTAAGATGCCACTTAAAGAGGACGTAAACCCTGATGGGTTTTACTTTTATTCCCCTGCAAAGTAAAAGCATAATGGGCCAATATGCATCGCATACTAGCCCATTATGTGTTATTTTCCTGAAGCCCACGACGTCCCCGCTGGTGGAAGCATCCATCGTTGCCCCTCTTCCTTTCGGAGCTGCGGATTCCGGCTCTGACTGCCCGGAGCCGTGAGCCAGTCACAGCACTTGCTGGGGAAGAAACCCCACGGAGGACCGTTCCTTCACTGCGCATGGGCCGATGACATTGGCGCAGCGTATAGCAAATATCTCCTAAACAGCGCACGTTTTAGGAGATTTTCAGTACATATTAGGCAAGCCTCATTATAGGCATACCTATATGCAAAAATGTCTCATGGGGGTTTACAACCACTTTAAAACACAAGGATCTGGATATTAAAAAAAGCTGTTTAATTTTTACATTCAAGCATTTGGCTTACTTTGGTCTGATGGGATCTATAGCCACCTCTTCCAAAAGATCATACATGTAATTATTGTAGATTTCAATATAGGAAACAAACACACTATATACACTATCTTCATCTACATCTTCCACACGGCAGTTATCTTCAATGTTAATCATGTCTGCAAATTCAGGTTCCATTTTCTGCCTGCAAGACATAATGTACATAAGCAACGGTAAAACTTCAAAATGAAGGAAAAAATATATTAATAATAAATACAAGCTCGTCTACATACCTCATAGGAGTCCTGGTGGCTACCTGTGTTTGAGCCTCTCTCCTCTGCCGCTCCAATAAGGCATCCACCTCATTCTGAATTTCAATGCCATTTTTATCGTCCGTCTTAAAAGTCTGAAAACAAAGAAGAGGATTTACCGCTTAAACATGTGCCCTGTTGCAGTTTTAAATGCTACCCTGTCTCTCTTGTGCATATATACACACACACACACACACACGACTGGCAACAGTACAAAAAAAAAAAAATAATAATAATAATAATTTTATAGGAAGAGATCAGCATTTATTTTTCATTGCTATATGCAAGCATTTTACTTGCCCAGTCTGTACCATGTGATCACTGTGACCAATCGCAGCTAGCAACACAATTTTATACAATGGATGGCTTGAAAGGAAGCCATCCATTGTTTACAACTGTCAAGTGACCTGCTGTGATTACTTACAGCTGATAAATTGATCAGTCATCAGCTGTGTCTGGTGCATACAGCCGGTGACCAATCGCACCACAGGCGATCCAAGAGTATGTCACATGATGTCCACCCAGATGGAAGAGAGGCCAGTCTTGGTGTCCTCCTGCCATAGGCTGGGAGGCAACTGGTTAATGAAGACAGACAGTGGCAGGGAAAAATAAAAATGGAAAAACTTGGCATCTGCAGTAGTAGATATTGACAATCTTCCTGGCTCAAAAGGGAGTGGCGAAGTCTGAACTCCACTAAACATGAATACAGCAAACGTCGCTAACTTTACCTTTTTAGTAGGCCACCAGGTGGGTTATGCCATAATGTACTAGTATTAGCATATTAGCACATTATGGCACATTATGGCACGCTTACCAATCAAACCGAGCCCTCCAGCAATGCGATCAATCCGACAGGTTCCAGGCGCTTCCATCTTTGCCTGGTTTCCCTTCGAGGTTCAGTGCCTTCAGCCGTTTGCATGGCCGGACCGCAGTCGTCACTCCCTGTGCACGGGAGTCACAGCACAGTTCAAGGCCGTAAATGTTGGCTGAGCTGCACATGCGTGGCTCACTGAACATGGACGGCTGACTGGCAGGAGGAAGCATTTATGACATAAGAGACAGATGGGGGTCTCTTCTGTCAAATATCCCATCTGTAAGCAATTTTCTAACAAACTTTACCACCACTAAAACCTGCTCCACCCACACTATAATTCCTATACTAACTAACCTGTAAAAGGAAAGGTGTATACTTGTATTATACTTATACAAGGGGCGCTTTGGCCTGGTCAAGTGATCTCCCATGCAGTTAGTTTCAGGAGAGGGGAGAGAAGAGGCAATGGGTACAGTTCCTGAGCAGTGACATGACCCACAAGTTTACTATGGGATAGCTTTAGTCTACGATGCCAGGAGCCGATCACATGACCTGCCCTTATATTGGGCAAGTATGCACATCTATCCTTTACAGCAGGGGTGCTCAACCTGTGACCCTCACCCTCAAACCAGGGAAGCGCAAGCCTAGTGGTCGGCATCTCGTTGATCGCCGACACGCCATCCAAGATCAGAGTGCATCAAGGTGGAGCTGGAAACAGACGGCTGCGGAGGAAACGGGCTTCCTCTAGTGCTGGCTCTCGTCCCAGGTGTAGCGATACCAACTGCACTTCACCCAAGACCTTTCTAGCTGCCTGGAGAGTGATGCCAGCAGAAGCTAGAAGAGGAAGAGGTTGGCATATTAATCCCACATACTTCTATGAACATATTAGCGGCTATAAAAAAAGGGTTAAAGCGGAGGTCCACCCTAAAATGGACCTCCGCTCATCGGAATCCCCCCCCCCCTCCGGCGCCACAATCGGCACCTTTCAGGGGGGAGGGGGGTGCAGTTACCTGGATAATCCAGGTAACTGCACCCACTTCCGGGCTAGCTCTCTGCGGAAAGGGGCGTACGTTACGCCCCTTTCCGCAAGCGCCCGCCCCCTTCAGCAAGTGCCCCGCTGCCTGCTGGGAAACACACAGCTCCCAGAGGCAGCGGGGACCGGCCGGATTGCGCCGCGCGGCTCGCGCATGCGCAGTAGGGAACCGGGAAATTAAGCCGAAAGGCTCCATTTCCTGATTCCCATACCCAAGATGGCGGCGGCAGGACCCGCCAGACGAGCGAGCGATCGGCTTCGAGTGCCGACATCACGGGCGCGCTGGACAGGTAAGTGTCACTATTTAAAAGTCAGCAGCTGCAGTATTTGTAGCTGCTGGCTTTTAAAAAGGGTACAGTTAACGCGTGTCACACGAAGTGCTTAGTCATAACTAAGCAAAGCTAACCCCCAGGTAATGGTAATGGTAAACTGCACACAGCAATGTAAAAGCTGCCTTATAGGGGGGCTCAGGACAGTAAGGGCTTGTTTACATTTGGGGGAAAGGGGGGGGGGTGTAAAACCCCATAGTGGTATCAAGTTTTACAACCGCTGGTTTAGTGTCTGAGGTCACAATGGCAACCTCACCCCATGCTCCAGGGGGCCCATGTGGCCTCCCTGTCCCATTCTATTTGATAATGGGATAGGAGGGGGGTGTCATACAGGAACAGATTCTCTCCATTTTCCACTTGCAATTGCTGAAATCCAGCTTCTCCTCATCTCCTTCCTGCCAGCATTCAGTGGCTGCAGGAGAAAATGTGACATTCTGAACCATTGGAGCACCTCTGCTTCACAGGCTAAGGCTGCGTACACACGAGAGGATTGTCCGTCCAACTTAGTCCGCTGAAACGTATTTCAGCGGACAGTCCGCTCGTGTGTGGGCTTCAGCGGACTTTTTCAGCGGACAGTCTGGCGGACTAAGTCTTTCGGAATTTCCGTAATATTGTCCGTCCAACTTTGGTTTCAGCGGACAGTCCGCTCGTGAGTAGGCTATTTGGACGGACTAAGTATGGCGCATGCTCAGAAAGGATTTACACGGCGAAAGGTTGCATTGCAGTGTATTGGACGTCGTATTTCTAGTCCCGTCGTACGTGCTGTACACGTCATCGCGCAAGCTTTCGGCGGACTGTCTGTTCATCGTGTGTGGTCAAGTCCGTTCATTCAAAAGTAGGACGGACTGTCTGTCGGATTGTCGGACGGACTTAGTTGGGCGGACAATCCTCTCGTGTGTACGCGGCCTAAGCTTGTATAGAGCTAAGAATGAGGGTGGGAGCAGGTTTAGCACAGGTGGTTTATCACCTTAATGCATTAAGGTGAAAATCCTCTTAAGGCTTACGAACACTTTAAGCTTATATAGCTTTAGACTGGACTTACTGTAAACCACCAACAGTATCATTAAATCTGATACTTCTCTCCTCCCCACTGCACTTAATTATCCCACTATGGCACAACTGCATCACAAAGTGACAGAGGCCAGTAGAAGGCGCCAGCTTTTGACACTCCGGGAAGTACATGAAAAACAGAAGAGTTCAGACTCATTGCCCATCAAAGCAACAAGTAGTGTCTATTGCAGAAGCAATCATTTCAATTTTGTTTTTATTGGGGTGGCGAGGTGTGGGAGCAAGCGTCTAACAGCTTTAGGTTAATAAGTCAAGGTCTGTTTTAGTATAATAAAAATAAAAAATAAAGTAATACAGGCGAAGAAAATCTTGAAAGCCAAGTATGATGAAAAAAATAAAATAAATAAAACCACACCCACACACACCCCACGACGAGAGTACAGTAAGTGCCTTGAGACCAACATCGAAAACTTACATATTTCTTGGCCTGAAACCTGCTAATGCTGTTAAAAATCATGCTGAGACAGCGAGGCAATAGTCCTCCTTGCCCCGGAGATCCGGTCATTGTGTAAGTCTTTCCACTTCCCGTTACACCATATGTAAAGAGAAGACCTGTAAAACAAACCAGATAGTTTAGAAGTCAAGTAGAGCGGTACCCGGGGACGGAGCAGCGCTGAGCCTTGAGCTGTTGACAGAACTCATGTTAAGCGAGTAGCTTGTTGGGAGACTGTCATCCAGAGAGTTGGTGGAAAAGCGTGGAAGGGGTACCTAGAGTATACATTCGATCTAAGCAGCATAGCCTGTATACCTATCTCAGTGGGAATTGATCAGGAAAAAAAGCCCCCCCCCCCCCAGAGGAAACCGCTGGTATCTACCCACAGAGGCTCATTATCAAGACCGGATACATCATCCAGGATCTCCAATGTATCTTTATACACTGTTACCCTACAGCTGTAAGGTGAGAGTCTACCCTGCACAAGAAAGAAAAGGACACCCACCTTTATGTTATCTTTGGCACAAGAGGTTTAGGAGGGAACCCATCACTTTATTCACCCCCATCTCCCAGCCTTGTTCAACACTGCCATCTAAGACTTATTTATATATATATAGTTTTTATTTTTATTTATTTTTTTAGATTCATCACCATTTGGATTCTACTTGTAGAACTGTTTTGATGCAACTATATTTGGAGGATATTAGTAGCAGCGCAGCCCCATTCACTTTACACATTTATTGGTCAAAAATCGGCGATTGCAGCAGTTACCTTTAGTTTTATTTGTTGACAGTGCAGGAATGCCACTATCTATTCCGATTTTCAAAAAAAGGTCAAGATACAAGCCTAACATGGAGGCCAAAATGGTGGAAATGTATCCAAATTAACTTACCATTTTTACCACGAATAAGATCTTCCACCAAGGGCTTCGCAACGACATCAAACAGGTCTTTTTGTGTCATCAGCGTTCCAAAAACTTTTTTAAATGAATACTGAGTCTATAAGAAAGAGCAGAATATGTAGTGAATCTCCCTAATAAAATCTTAATTTGCACATCACCAAACACCCAAAAATTTCACCATAAAGCCATCATTTGGTTAAGGCTTATTTGTATTTAACACTTAAGATAAATTAGATAGTAAATCTGTACATTAAAAAGCATCACATTTAAAGCATTAGAGAAATTAGATTTTTTGGTTATCGTAAAATCTATTTCTCCGAGTTCATTGACAAACAGCACTACCTTATTCAGAACCATAGGGTTATACCGTCCCTTACAGGAGGAGACTAGAAGAAGGAAGGGAGGGAAGAAGACTTAGGACTACCCATAGTCACCAGGTGGTATACACCCCCCCCCCCCTGCTATAGGCCTACAGTTTAGTAACAAGTAGTGTCAGAAGTATGACAACTCCTTAGGAGGGGTGGGTGCATCAATGAACTCAAATGGATTTTACGGCAAGTCAAAAAGATCATTTTTCTTTAGTTCATTGACAGACACAGCGCTTCCTTATTCAGAACCATAGGGACGTCCCAAAGCAGTGCCAAAACACGAGGGGTGGGACAGCCAACAAAATTACAGGCCAACAGGCAACAGGAGATCATCATGAACAACTGGAGCCCCACCTGAGGGATAGACCCTCTAGACCACAGCCAAAACCGGCAGCCCCCATGCCAGCACATCCACTTTTGTGAAAGTATGCACCGACAATTAGGTCGCCGCATTGTAAACTTGCGTCACTGACGCTTGATGACGGAAGGCCCAGGAGACAACAAACACCTGAGTAAAGTGCGCCTTAACCGGGAAGGGTAGAACCCTGATAGAATAGGCCTGAGTCACCGTCTGTCTGATCCATCTAGAAATGGTCGCAGGGGAAGCGGACAGCCCCATAAGTACAAACAGGGGGTCAGCCCTCCGAAAGGACTCAGTGGCATCCAAATACACCCCGATCGCCCAAACCACATCCAGGGCGTGCAAGGCCAATTCCCTCGGATGTTGCGGCCTGGGACACCGGGAAGGTAACAACGTCCTCATTGGAATGGGGGGGAATAAAATAATTGGAAACAAACTTAGGAACAAAGGACAAGGGCGAAGAACCACCTCGTCGGGCGTACGACATAACGCAGTCAATTCCGACACCCTGAGAGCAGAAGCGATAGCCACCAAGAAAGCCACCACCTGAGACAGAGTGAGCAGGGGAATTTCAAATATTTTCAAAAAACAAAAACAACAACAACAAAAAAAAAAAAAAAAAAAAACCCACCAAGGCCGACACCTGGCCTTTGATTGTACTCAAGGCCAATTTCTGCTCAATGGCTCATTGAAGAAAAGTCAAAATAAGAGCCACCGAAAATGAACAAGGGTGAAGACCCACCAACTCACCTTGAAATGTACGCTTTTCACGTTCGATTATAGTTCTGCCTAGAAATAGACTTCCTAGCTTTAATTAGTGTCTGAATTACTGACACAGGAAAGCTTCTATCCTTCAGCACCTGGGATGGTAAAGCAGGATGGAAGATCGGCCTTTGGCATAGCAGATCCAAGACTAATGAAGACCTGCGTAACAGCCACGACAGAAGCTTGAGAGGAGGAAAAGCGTATATCAGATGATACTGGCCCCATCAGAGCTCCGTCAAAGGATCCAAAGATCTGGCCACAAATGTCTGCACCTTTCTGTTGATCCAGAATGCCAATAGATCTACGTCAGGAGTGCCCTAGAGCAGACATATCTGCTGAAACACATCCTGATGAAGGGCCCACTCCTTTATCCAACACCTGCCAGCTGAGGTAATCCACCTGCCAGTTGTCCACCCCTGGAACATGGACAGCGGAGATGGCTGGAACGGGGCGCTTTGCCTACCGGAGAATGCCGACGATTTCCAGGGCTACGCACACACTTTGTTCCTCCCTGATGGTCGACATAGGCAACCACCGTGGCATTGTCCGACTGAATATGTACCGGAAGCCCCTGAAGACGAGCCGTCCAATCATC
Organism: Lithobates pipiens; assembly: GCF_037356315.1. Lineage (NCBI taxonomy): Eukaryota > Metazoa > Chordata > Amphibia > Anura > Ranidae > Lithobates > Lithobates pipiens. The sequence goes on from NW_027507903.1 coordinate 4,536,705, forward strand.
CAGACAGTCTGATCGCCTGGAGTTCTAAGATGTTGACAAGTAGCCTGGACCCCTCAAGCGTCCCTGAGCAGAGTTCAGTCTCAGGACTGGACATACCGTATCCTCTTTTTTTGGGGACCGTAAACAGATTTAAATAGAACCTGTGGAAACATCCGACACTGGAACAACCACCCCCTAAAAGTAACAGGTCTTGCACTGCGCCCCGGAGGGCTAGTAAGCGATCTAGGCACATCGGAACGGAAAAAAAAAAATTATGTTTGGGGGCAAGCCTGGAACTTTATATTGTAACCAGACAGAATCACTTAGTGGACCCACGTTTATCAAAGGGCCCGGAAACCAGTGAAGACTTCACCCACCTAGGATGCGGGTGAGGGCACCCCTTCATACCGAAGGGGCCTGGAGAAACCCGCTCTTGGTTTGCCTGACCAGGGGTCACTTGGAACCTCCCAAAGGCAGCTTGAAAGCTTTGAGCCCTTGTCAGCAGACCATGAGGGACACAAAAAAAACAAAAAAAAAAAAAAACAAAAAAAAACAAACCACACACACACACACACACACACACACACACACACCTGTGCGCCGAGAAGGACGGACCATGCTTGCAACGATGCCCTTTCCCTTGAGATTGTGGAAGTACCCTTTCCCCCGTGACACTCTTAATATCATTCAGAGTGGCCCCAAACGATCGCACGGAAAAGGCAAATCAGTTAGGGCGTTTTTTTTTGTTGTTTTTTGAGGCCTGGTCCACAGCCCAACAATAACACACGCCAAAAAGTACCACCACTTAAACAACCAGCTTAGAAAGCAAGGGAGCTGTGTTCAAAGAGGCATTGCAGACAAACTGTAGCCCCTGATCCACCAATTCAGCGAAGGCAGGAGGATAATGTTCACCCTCCAGATCATGGCCCAACAGCTTCGCCCACTCGGTCAGCGTTTGAGACACCAGGGCAACAGCCAAGACCAGCTGAAGCACCGAACCCGCAATAGTGAACATAGTGAAGCCCAGAGACTCCACCTTCCTGTCAGCCAGATCTTTAAAGGCTGGAGTGTCTTCAGCTGGAATCAGGGTGGCTTTGTTCAATCGAGAGACCGGGGGATCCACCACAGGTGGAGTCCTCCACTTCTTAAGACTTTCCTCAGAGGGCTAATGCATAGCAAAGCGTTTTCAGGACTGCAAAAGGGATGTCCTCATTCTTTATAGACGAATTTGTAAAAATATGAGGGATAAGGGAACACTTTCAATGTGCGAGGCGGCTTGTGGGTGCCAAAGGAGACCGGCCACGCCGCTGCAGCCTACATTTTCAAAGTTTCCCACACTGATCCAATCAGTGCATGCACTAGCGCCTTCTCATGCGCAGGCACAGGGGAGGAGGAATCATCCTCAATGTCTGAAAAGTCTGGGAGCGTGGCCGCAAACCCCCCCCCCCCCAGGGTGGGACGCGTCCAAATCAGATTCAGGATCCGACGAGATAGATGAAGGTGAAGGCAGGGACAGCTTCTTGCCACTGCCCAAGAGCCACCTCCACCCAGGACGCAGACTCCTCCAGGACCGCTGTCAGTGCGTCAAAGGATGGCTGGGACCCAGAGGGACCTGCAGCATCAGATTGTAGGTCCCACTTAAAAAAAAAAAAAAAAAAAAAAAAAAAAGCCAGGACTAGAGATCCCAGCAGGGAACTAGGTCCTTACGCCTGACTAAGCAGAAAAAAAAATAAAAAACACTGAAAGGCCTATAGCAGAGGGGGGGGGGGGGGTGTATACCACCTAGGTCTGCCCATAGGCGTAGCCAAGTCTTTTCTGCCCAATTTCCTACTTTTGCAGGGTTGTAGGGGGCAGTATAACCCTGTGGTTCTGAATGAGGAAGCACTGTGCCAGTCAATGGAGAAAAAAAAAAAAAAAAAAAAAAAAACACGCACACCAACAACACACACACACACGTTAAGGCCCATACACACGATAAGACTTTTTGACAACAAACATGCAAATTAGCTGTTTTGGAGCAACATCCGACCGTGTGCAAACTTTTTTGGTTTTCATCTGACTTTTGTTGGCTGTGCGAACGGACAAACTTTCTGGCAACAAAAGTCCGATGGAGTAAAGTCTGATCGTGTGTACAGAAAACCATAGGACTTTTGTACAAAGTACAAACAGGCATGCTCAGAACCAATGCAAAAGATCAGACACCAATACAGAAGTTGACCAAAGGTGGCGGTAAAGAGCAGAAAAACCACATGATTTGGTGAAAGTTGGCTGAAAAAGTCCTGCCGTTGATATGCAATACAAGTTCACGGCCGACGCCCTTTGTACAAAAACCCACGGGAAAGTTTGTACAAAGTCCTATCGTGTGTATGAGGCTTAATACTTACCTGCTCTATGCAATGGTTTTGTACAGAGCAGCCCATATCCTCTTCTCAGGTCCCCAGCCAGTGACCTTGGCACCTATTCTCCATATGCCCCCATAGCAAGTCATTTGCTGCGGGGGCACACAATGTGTGCTGGCTCCCGAGCTGTGTGCATTTATGGAGCCACAAAGGACGCAGGCCTTGACCCCCCCCACCCCATTGCCTCATCACAGAATTTGATTGACAGCAACCAGGGTCAATGGATATAGATTCAGCATTGTGCAAGACTGCATCTCCTCCTCTTCACACAGGACTCTAGTAGCAGCCACTCAAATTATGAGAGTAGGATGTGGGGGGTAGGGCCAAGTTCCACTGTGTGTCTATGGAGCTCAGGAGCGAGTGGACACCGTGTGCACCCCCCTCCCAAAGCAAAAACAGATTGCTAAAGGGGAAGGAGGAGTAGGATCAGGGCCGCTATGTGCAATCCCATGTCACATAATAGGGGAGCATAACAGATTTTTTTTTAAATTGACTTTGGTAACACTAATATAAAAGGCAGTGATGGCGAACCTCGGCACCCCAGATGTTTTGAAACTACATTTCCCATGATGTTTAACTAGAGTGCATGAGCATCACGAGAAATGAAATTCCAAAACATCTGGGGTGCCAAGGTTGACGACATACCAGTTAAGACAGCATAGTAGAAGCAAATTCCATTTAGACTCTCTCTGAAAAACTCCCTTCTGAACAAAGCAGGTGGGGGGAGAAGAGGGAGGATTACGTCTGTATAAATTGAGCTCTGAAAATAGCTTCTCTCTCCAACAAAAGAATGTGAATGTAAAACCAATAGTTACCTTTATGTTAAAAAACAAAACAAAAAAAAAAACCCCCATTTAAGAATCAGAAGAAAGTTCTCACCTCTTTGTATTCCCCATTCCTGTTTACTTTACAGCCATCTGGTTGGTGGAGTTGCACAGTGGTCTCATTGATGACTTCAATGCAGCACTCCTGGTCCGGCGGACTCAGAGGGCGCACTCTACAGTAGACCTAAGGAAGCAAAATTTGTAACAGAGTTAAAGCACAGTACAACACTAGAGTACACAACATTATCAGAGCTGTAAACTACTCAAAAAAAAAAGTATTCAAACACGCCAAATTCTGTTAAGCAATAAAACTACAGTATTGGATGACTACACTCATGAACACTGTGGTGAGGGGAGATGGATATATAAAAAAAGATATATGTAACTTACACCAACGGGATCTTTCTGCTGATTAGACGGCTTCTTGGGAGCGTGCCTCCGTGGAGGTTTGGTTCGGCTACAAAGAAAAAAAAAAAAAAAAAAAAAGAACAGAATGTAAAAACACATTTATTAGACATAAAAATAAATAATAAAAAAAAAAAGTAGTGTATGACAGCCCTATATAGGCTGAAAATGTCATTGAGCTCCTGGTGTTTGTTAAAACTGGATTTTCTCCCCCCAGCCTCATCCAATCATTTATTGTTCCTGGGAAGTACTTTTTCGGTTGTACTCACTCCTACTTCATTCAGGCAGGGGGGTCATCTCCTTGGCCTGCAGCCTCCTGGGATATTACCTTACACATCCCAGAATGTGAGATTACATAGTAGGGGGGTCTTGTTGTATTTTTATCCAAAAATGGTGAAAAGAGTGAAGGTCTGCATTAAAATGCAACTTAAAATTAGGGCTTTTTAAATTACAGCTGGCTCCCAACTTGGTCAAAGAAAGCAAGAAATAAAAATAAAAAATACACACACACACACACACACCACTGCCAACTCCTTGATTGGACAGAATGGCTCCTGAAAAAAAAAAACGATCTGGTGTCCTTGTAAGTTTCCGTCCACTGAACTACAAAAGCACAGGTTCCTCTTCAGGCCTGGTTTACACCGATGCAACTTGGGTCACATATTTCTTCCAATGGTGATGTTCACATCAATGCAACTTTTGGAAAGGGTTCCGTTTAACTTTGGTGTGATGCAGTGCAATTTTGTGATCGCACCAACACAATTGTTGGTCCAATTTTGCCATCAATTGTTATTGGTTAGGTGGCGGCACCTGTCGGTGTCCTAACAGCCAGTGACTTATCCCTACCATCAGGGAACACGAGTCTTTCCTGATGACAGCAAGTAGACTAAAAAAGCATGTATGTATGTATGTATGTATGTATGTATGTATGTATGTATGTATGTATGTATGTATGTATGTATGTATGTATGTATGTATGTATGTATGTATGTATGTATGTATGTATATATATATATAAAACCCACACACCACAGCATCTCACCTTCACATTTTTGTAAATCTTTTCTTCTCTCTTTTCATGTGACAACACTGAAGAAATTACACTTGTCTACAATGTAAAGTAGTGAGTGTACAGCTTGTATAACAGTGTAAATTTCCTGTCCCCTCAAAATAACTCAACACACAGACATTAATGTCTAAACTGCTGGCAACAAGTGAAAGTGTCCAAATTGGGCCCAAAACGTCACTAATTTTGTGTGCCCACCATTATTTTCCAGCACTGCCCTAACCCACTTGGGCATGGAGTCCTCTTCCCCTCCTCCATGATGACATCACAGAGCTGGTGGATGTTGGAGACCTTTCGCTCCTCCACCTTTCGTTTGAGGATGTCCCACAGATGATCAATAGGGTTTAGGTCTGGAGACATGCTTGGCCAGTCCATCACCTTTACCCTCAGCTTCTTTAGCAAGGCAGTGGTGGTCTTGGAGGTGTGTTTGGGGTGGTTATCATGTTGGAATACTGCCCTGCGGCCCAGTCTCTGAAGGGAGGGGATCATGCTCTGCTTCAGTATGTCACAGTACAGGGGTTGACAAATTTGCTTGGAATCTAGGAGCCAGCTTAAAAAGTTAGGAGCCGGGTCCGTGACGGCGATCCGGACCTGTCCCTGGCCTGACATGGAGACGAGTGAGGGGAAGATAGCAGCGCCGTCGCCGCCCCCCCCGTCCCCCCCCCCCCCCCCGTCTCCAAGTCATTGCCCATAGCTCTTAGAGGGACATTTTATTTATTTTTTTCAAATGACAATTTTTTTTTCAATTGCATTTTAGTGTAAATATGAGATGCGAGGTCTCTCTGACCCCAGATCTCATATTTAAGAGGACCTGTCATGCTTTTTCTATTACAAGGGAGTTTTACATTCCTTGTAATAAGAATAAAAGTGACACAACATTTTTTTTTTTAAAAGAACAGTGGAAAAAAAAAAAAAAGTTAAAATAAGCAGAAAAAATAATAATTTTTAAACGCGCCCTGTCCTGCCCGCATATAAAATCGGTGTTCGAACCACACATAGGAGGTAGCGCCGTGATCGGTAGAGCGAGAGCAATAATTCTACCCCAGACCTCCTCTGTAACTCAAAACGTGCAACCTGTAGAATTTTTTTAAACGTCGCCTATGGAGATTTTTATGGGTAAAAGTTTGTCGCCATTCCATGAGCGGGTGCAATTTTGAAGCGTGACATGTTGGGTATCAATTTACTTGGCGTAACATTATCTTTCACAATATAAAAAAAATTGGGCTAACTTTACTGTTGTCTTATTTTTTTATTAACTAAATTATTTTTCCAAACAAAAGTGCGCTTGTAAGTCCGCTGCACAAATACGGTGTGACAGACAGTATTGCAACAACCACCATTTTATTCTCTAGGGTGTTAGAATAAAAAATATATATAATGTTTAGGGGGTTCTAAATAAAGGGACGAAGATGCAGGTAATATAAAACAGGCAGAGGAAACTTTGCAGAGGAAATTAGCATTGCTGGTTTGTCATACCAACAACGACCACAAGAGGGCGCCAGATTCCATAAGGAATCATAGGACCGCAGAAGGCCTCAAAGCCGCGGCCTAAATTTTCGGCCGCCGGCGGAACGGCCCGACGCGATCACGCTGGGGGGGTCCACAGAGACAGGATACCCCCAGCTGTGCTGCCCCAGGCGCGAGGTCGCTATTTCTAGTCGCCAATGCGACCTGGCGACCGGGTTTTGTCGAGCCCTGTCACAGTACATGTTGGCATTCATGGTCCCCTCAATGATCTGTAGCTCCCCAGTGCCGGCAGCACTCATGCAGCCCCAGACCATGACACTCCCACCACCATGCTTGACTGTAGACAAGACACACTTGTCTTTGTACTCCTCACCTGGTTGCCCCCACACACGCTTGTCACCATCTGAAGCAAATAAGTTTATTTTGGTCTCATTAGACCACAGGACATGGTTCCAGTAATCCATGTCCTTAGTCTGCTTGTCTCCAGCAAACCATTTGCAGGCTTTGTACATCTTTAGAAGAGGCTTCCTTCTGGGACGACAGCCATGCAGACCAATTTGATGCAGCATATGGTCTGAGCACTGACAGGCTGATCCCCCGCCCCCTGTATGGTCTTGGACACCGTGCTGCAGCTCAGTTTCAGGGTCTTTGCAATCTTCTTATAGCCTAGGTGAGGGAAATGCAATTAGCGGACCTCCAGCTGTTGCAGAACTTCAAGTCCCATGAGGCATCACCAGACTGACAGCCACAAGCATGACACCCAGAGGCAGAGGCATGATGGGACTTGTAGTTTTGCAACAGCTGGAGGTCCGCTAAGTGCATATCCCTTGCCTAGGCCATCTTTATGTGGAGCAACAATTTTTTTTTCAGATCCTCAGAGTCCCTCGGCTCTTGATTGGATAGATTGACAGCAGTGGGAGCCAATGGCTGTGCTGCTGTCAATGAAATCTAATGACGCAGTTGTCCAGGGGACAGGGGCAAATCTGGCATTCTATGCACGCAAATTCTGGACTCGGGAACACGCCCGCAAGGTAACCCCCTTGGGAGAGCGCTTTTACTGATATGGGGGGGAGGAGCCGCCAGGGGACCCCAGAAGATGAGGATCGGGGCACATTGTGCAAAACAAACTGCACAGTGGAGGCAAGTATATGTTTGTTGGAAAAAAAAATAAAAAAAAAATAAAAGGAACGAAAAAGAAAGAAGGTTTACAATCACTTTAACAAAGTCATGTTTTGAAGCAAGTGTAAAACTAACCCTTACACTGTTATACAAGCTGTACACTCACTACTTTACATTGAAGCAAAATGTCATTTCTTCAGTGTTGTCACATGAAAAGAAAAAATAATAATTTTAAACTCTTATTTTTGGTTTCGGTTTCCAGCCAAGCGCACCCTGCATGTTCAGTGACAAAAGTTTCCATTCGGTGCACCTCCAGTAAAATGCAATATATTGCACTTCTTTTTGGATAACCTACATTGAAAAACGTTCCCGTGAGGGGAACACCTTGCTGGTGGAAGCAAAAGGAGTCCATGACTTTGTAGTCTACCCCCAAAAGCAGCGTGCGGCGTTCTGCGGCTGTACCTAGAGGAGGGACTATACACAGACTCTGCCATACATCCTACCCAGCAGCGGACATCCTTCCCGGACAGAGCGGATGAATACTATGTGAAATGCCCATTCCTTTCATCTGTTTGAGTGCATTTGCCTTTGATCTTGTTCATAATAAATATCTACTTTTATGCTACGCTTAGAAGGCGCCGCTTTTTGTTTTTATATGTACTCCCGAAATCTGTCAGCTACCAGAGCAAAGGGTGGGAATATTCTGTACTGAGCCAATCAGCTCAGCACATCAAATATGACGTCAGGGGAAATGCCAACAGTGCCCCATCTCAGCACCTCTGTACAAGACCTCGGGGTGTCTGTGCTACACTTACTGCTTGGGTTGCACCGAAATTTCCGCTGCCGAAACATATCAGCTGATCACTGCCTTCTCGGCCATTTCCGGAAAGAGAAATCACACCGATAATTGTGCTGAAAATGGGGCGGGGCACCCTTTGTGCCACCCATTGCGAGGGGTGGTGTTCTGGAGTGCCTGCCCTTATTCTCTCCTCGACCATGCTGCAGGGGGGGCCCGGGTGGGAGATGGGCTCCCCCCCCCCCCCCACCAAGCATTGGCTGCATATGGAATTGGGCTCACCGATCCTCAGCCGATGTGTAAATCGACAGTGCAGGAGCTCAGACTCTGAAAATGAAAGCAAGGGAGAGGTGTCTAGTAGTGTGTGCTGTGCTCTCTGCCTCCCCCTTCTGTGCAGTACCCGGCATTGAGAGTGAGTGAAGGTATAGTGCTGCAGCTGCCGATTTTCAAAAAGGCGATCCATATATGGGTTTATGCGCACGTGCGTTTTATATGTGTATGTTTATATGCACTGGTCAGGCACAGGCAGGCTGAATGACGGGCACTGGTCAGGCACAGGCAGGCTGCATCAATCTCCAGCACCATGTCCACAGCCTCTGACCATCTCCTGTATAAATTTTTTTTTTTTTTTTTTTTATATATAAATAGTCACGTTCAGTATGCAAATATTCAGATACCTGAAACCAATACTTTCAGGCTCGGTTCTTTGAGCGATCAGTGGGTTGCTGCGAGCTCCATGAGTCCAGCAGCGGGTCCCGCGGACTCTACTCTATATCCGCGGGCATACTCGCGATCGCCTCACGGAGAGGAAGAAAGGGGAGATGCTAATGTAAACAAGCATTGCCCTGTTCTGCCTAGTGACAGTGTCACTGATCAGCGTCATGTCACACACAGCCCCCCTTGATATTTCTTGGACCTACAGGTAAGCCTTAATCTACGCTTACCTGTATGTCAAAGTTGGTTGTAAGGACATACATACATACATGATGGACTTGTGTCTTTTTTCAGCCTGACTATGTAACATACACACTTCACATTGAAAAAGAGCAAAAAAAATAAATAAAAAAAAAAGTTAATTTGTGAATAACTTTTCAATGCTTTGTACCATTGCCGACAGCTAAAAGTGAAAACGGCGATTACTAAAACATTTTTGCATTAGTGCATCCCTACTTACTACCATGAGGCCTTGCAGCTTGTTCACTTCTAATTTTTCAAACACAGGAACAATCGGGGGGGGATTTATCCTTCCCTCTATACACCCGCTGCCTGTACATTCCTGTGCAGAGAACAAATCCCGACATACCTCCATCTACAGAATACAGCGCTGTGTGTGTGTTTGTCCCACAACTCCCCACCACTCCCACTGACTGTACACTGGGGAGACATGTACTGCAAGTATCTAGAGGATATGGTGCTCCCCTGCTCCTGAATAGTTAATGGATACGCAGAATTTCACAGCATTTTCCAGATTCTTTACCAAGTCCTTTCTGAGGCGTGAACACACCATGACCTTTGAGCCAGACACACAGCAGACAAAACACGTTTACTTTACTATGCATTACTTACGATTACAAAAAGAAGCAATCCTAAAAAGGACAAAAGATTATTTTGATTGCCACGATTAGCAGACAACTCTGGTCTGATACTGGAAATATTCCTCCTTTTTGTCTGGCCCCCGGAGTGATACTTGCAGGCAAATGAACCGGCCTACAAGCCATACAAGATCACTGGAAAACAGAGGAAATCACCAAAGGCCGGCCATATACTGTTTGAATCTCGGTTGGTTCAGCAGGAAACGGCAAAGATTTGAACCATTAGTGGGCATGCTGAATGTACCAAGTTGATCTATAAAATTGGGTACAACCAGCCTGCCAGATTCTCTTTCGATTATCGCCAGCAGTTGCTAAAGCTGGGAAAAGGAAAAAAAAAAAAAAGTCCCGCTTTTGCGGACTGATGTACAGGTACTAGAGCTGCACAATTAATCGTCAAGAATCATTATCGCGATCTTGACTAAAGTGTTTCACAATTCTTTATATGCAAAGAAATCTCTCTGCTCTTCTGAAGCCACAGCCCTCAAAAATAAAGGAAGAGAAAAAAAACGGGGGAATGTCTGCCAAGAACCACAACATTCTTTATCAGTTGAACTCAAGTATAAACATTGTAACAATTTGTCAATGGAATAGACAGTGTGTAAGGCCCCTTTCACACTGGGGTGCTTTTCAGGCGCCACAGCACTAAAAATATAGTGCCTGTAAAGCTCCCGGAAACAGCTGCTGCGTCTCCAGTGTAGGGCTGAAACTAATCGATTATGAAATGAATCGATTACTATTTTCATAAATCGATTAATCAGGCAGTAATAAAAATGGGGTTAAAGTTAATAAGTCTGATGATATTTACCAGATTAACCATTTAATAGTATATGCGGCATATATCCTCTAATAGTATATACACACACACACACTATATCTCTCCTCTAATGGTATATACAGCATATCTCTTCTAATAGTTTATACAGTATATCTCATATAATGGTGTATATACACAGTATATCTCCCCTCTAATAGTATATATGCAATAGTATATACAGTACATTATATCTTAAATAGTATATCCTCTCAAATAGTATATACACAGTATCTCTTCGGTCAGAGTGGATTAGATATTTTGCTCCCTATCCATATAGTTGGTTATTTATAGTTACCATTTCATATAGAGATATTTAAGAATAAATTGCCTTTTTTTAAACTTTCCATATTAACTAAATTATACACCACACTTTTTTCTAAGGTTATTAACCGATTAAATCGAAACAATAAAATCGGCCAACTAATCGATTATGAAAATAATCATTAGTTGCAGCTCCTACTCCAGTGTGAAAGCCCTCGGACTTTTACAACAGTCAAAAAAGTCCTGCAACCCACATCTTTGGAGCGCTGTAGGAGTGGTGCATTTACCACTCCTAAAGTGCCCCTTCCCATAGAAAACAATGGGGCAGCGCTACAAACCCACCTGCAAAGCTAGCAGAGGTTAAAACTTCCCCGCTAGGGGCCGAATAGCACCGCTAAAAATGACAGTATAGCACCGCTTTACCGCCAGCAACGCCCCAGTTTGAAAGTAGCACAAGTGAAAAAAAAAAAAAAAAAAATGTAACCACTTAAAATACTAAACCTTTTTCTGACGTTTGTTGGTTTCAATTGAAAGTGGTTGTAAACCCTTACAGACAACTTTGACCTACAGGTAAGCCTAGATTAAGGCTTACCTGTAGGTCCAAGAAATATCTCCTAAACCTACACGGTTTAAGAGATATTTGCAAAAAGACAGGCACCGCTGTCTACGGCGCATGCCCATGACAACACAGCACCGGCCAATCGCAGAGCCAGAGCCACGATATCTGGAAAGAAGGCGACGCTTGAGTGTGGAAGAGGGGACAGCGGTGACATCGCTGGCTCCTGTGTCAGGTAAATGGCACATAATGGACTACTATGCGATGCATAAAAGCCCATTATGCTTTACCTTTGCAGGGAGACAAAGAGGAAGTAAAACCCATCAGGGTTTACTTCCTCTTCAAAATCTTTTCTTTTGCTAGGAAAAAATAAAATAAAAAAAATGTATATGTGTGTGTATATACACACACACACACTAAAATGGTGGCTGTTGCATTTTATGTTACACTGTATTTGGGCAGTGGTCTTTCAAATGCAATTGTTTTAAAAAAAAAAAAAAAAAAGTCTCATTAAAAAGTAAACTTAGCTTTTTTTGTGTAATGTGAAAGATTTTACGTTGTGAGAATCGTGATCTTTTTATTCTAAAGCAAAAAAAAAAAAAAAAATCATGATTCTCATTTTGACCAGAACCGTGCAGCTCTAACAGGTACGCAAGTTTGCACAGGAGAGCCGGAATGCCGCAGTACATCTGCGTGAGCTGGTCGGCAAGTGGTTAATTGTACTATTAGGCCGGGTTCACACTATTGCGATGCGGGAACGCCGCGAATCCGCGGCGTTTTCCCGCATCGCATACCTCCCGCCGGCAGTTCACACTGCCCTATGCGGACGGCTGGGGGTGTCAATGTTATGTTAATGACACCCCCAGATCCGTCGGCATATCGCAGTGCGATCTGCCGACTCGCACAGGAATCGGATCGCATGGTGTGAACCCCCATGCGATCCGATTCCGTTGCGGACCCAAAAAAGGGTCCTGTGCGAGTTTGCTGCGGGACAGCTGCGAGTTCAGCCATACTATCTGTATGGCTGAACTCGCAGTGCTACGGAGATCGGATGTGATTTTGCTGTGCGAATCACATCCGGATCTCCCCCGCAGCAGTGTGAACCCAGCCTTAAAGTGGTTGTAAACCCTTACCCTTACCCTAGATTAAGGCTTACCTGTAGGTCCAAGAAATATCTCCTAAACCTATACGGTTTAGGAGATATTTGCCCGAAGACAGGCACCGCTGTCTACGGCGCATGCGCCATAGACAGCGGCGCACAGGCGCACTGAGCGCAGCATTTCCAACAACGGAGCTGCCGCACGTGTCGGCTCCTGTAAGCATGCGCGGGAGTGACGTCATCGCGGCTCCGCCGAATGACAGTGGCGGAGCTGTGAGACCCACCGAAAAGATGGATGCTCTGGACTACAGGGGACAGCGGTGACATCGCTGGCTCCTGTGTCAGGTAAGTGACACATAATGGGCTACTATGCGATGCGATGCGATGCATAGTAGTCCATTATGCTTTGCCTTTGCAGGGAATGAAAGAGGAAGTAAACTCATCAGGGTTTACTTCCTCTTTAAGACACATTCACCATTAAAGGATAAGTTCACCTTTCAGAACACTTTACAAGTTCCACCCATTTTTCCGGTGCAACGTGTTACAGATCCTGCGGCCTCTCCCGAATCTCCAGTGCAACAGCAGGCAAGGGATCTTTTCCCCACACCGGCCCACGTCATTAGTTGCAGTGAATGAATAGACTACAAAGTACCGTCATCGATGGCTGCTGGAGGCTCGTAGTTCTAAAGGAGCAGCGCTCTCCTATATTATTCACAAGCCCTGCAGCTTGTAAACTAGGGCTGAAACTAATCGATTAATCGACAACTAATCGATTATTAAATTAATCGATTACTATTTTCATAATCGATTAATCGGCCAGTAACATAATGGGGTTATAAAAAAAAAAAAAAAAAAAAAAATTAGCCCTTTATAGTACAAAAAGAGCAAATAATCGCTACTGTAAATATTACTTTCACAGTTCTATAGTAAAAAAATAAACCCCTTTACAGTAGTGATTATCTGCTTTTTCTTTTTTGTACTATAAAGGGCTAATTTTAATTTTTTTAAACCCCATTATGTTACTAAACGTCTCAGGCCTGGTTCACATCTATGTGTTTTTTGGCGCTTTTTGCAGAAACGCACTGCAGTTCATTTACATGGTTTCCTATGGGACACGTTCACATCTGTACTTTTTTCAGCCGCTGCGTATTTAGAAAAGATTTGATCTCCGAGTCTGATATTTACCAGATTCACCCTTTAATAGTATATACACAGTATATATCTTCTATTAGTATACACGGTATAGCTCCTCTAATAGTGGTATATACAGTACATCTCCTCTAATAGTATATACAGTATACTTACCATATAGTTTGTTATTTTTTTTACCACTGCATATAGAGATATTTAGGAATAAATTGTCATTTTTTAAAAACTTTACATATTAGCTAAATTATACACCACACTTTTTCTTAAGATTAACCGATTAATCGAAACAATAATCGGCCAACTAATCGATTATGAAAGTAATCGTTAGTTGCAGCCCTATTGTAAAACAGTCAGCCCGTATTGGGGAGGTACAGGCACAAAGCTGCAGAAGCCTGACTTTGCACCCCTGATCACATATACAGTGCTTTGCAGGCTCCTGAATGGGGGGGGGGGGGGGGGGGGGAATACACACTTTTTTTGCCCTGCAAAAAAAATGCATTTATTTAAAAGGTGAACTTAGCCTTTATTTGCAGAGTTGCTCACTATCTGTTTAATTTAAACATTTGCTTCCCCCCCACCTGTAATATAAGGAGGCCATTCCTGGTTTAGAAACTGACCAACAGTACATTGAGGAGAGAGGACAAGGACAGCGCCCCCTACAAAGATCTCCTGCTTTACAACCATCACATGAGAAGCAACAAAACTGGAGGAACTCCATCAGGTCCTGAACACACAAGTGTGAGATGTGGGGGGAGGGGGAGAGAGTCATCCAATGTGAATGAACTGACCGGTCTGTGTCAGGAAATGTTCTTAGAAAGGGGGGGGGAATATTCTATGCAAAGCAGCATTTAGCTCAATATCCCTGGTGACAGGAGGAGGAGGACACTGGGCATGTATTGGGAATGTGCGCCCCTCTATACACATGTATATGAAGGGTAACGGCGAGCTTATTTACACAACAAACCAACATTAGGTCTGATAATGGCCCTTTGTGACCAAATCCAATGCAATATGAATACAATGCAATCCCTGTAATTGTTTGCATTAACATTATGCAAGTGATGATCACATCAAGGGAAGATCGCCATGTCCCTGCTTTGTGGCAGAACCTCAACATTCGCTTACACCACAAATCTCATCCACCGCCCAGATTTAAAACATTGAGAATTTATCATTAAATCGTCCGCTCACCTTTTCAGGATAAATGAAAAAGGTGAAATCCTCAAAACACCAAAGCGCGTTGGCAAGTGACCCGCATGCACACGGCCCTCTCACATTAGTGGCTGCGTCTATGGAGAAGTCGGGTCCTAATAAGCTCCAATGCAATGCCTGCGAGCAGCACCCAAAAGTTGAGCTCAGCCCATTC